>NW_027185612.1:7214868-7281984 GCF_028583685.1 Petaurus breviceps papuanus | reverse complement strand
ATCGCCTTATGTGTAAAAGTAGGGATAAGCTGCTGAAGGAAAGAGCTCGGATGGCTAGGGAGTCAGCTGGTTTGCCTGAGGATTCTTCTGTGTCACAGCACTCAGAAGAGCAAACTGGAGGGACTCATGTGGTCCAGGAGCAAGCTACTGTTCATGTAGCTAAAAGGAAGCAAAAAACTAGCAGAACGAATGTGCATGCAGCTTTTGTACAGGCTGGGCAGAGTTGCCCTGACAGCTTCCAGGAGAATGTGTGTGAGGATAATGGAGCAAGGTTAGATGAGGAGTCTTCTAATGTAGAAGCTCTCCCCATACGAAGAAGAAGACAGGAGAACCACCGAGGCAAAACAGAGTCCAGGGAGATAATTGAGGATTTCACTCAACAGGAGATCACTGATATATTGAGTAGATTTACCCAAAGAATGGGGGAGTCTTTAGTGTCTTGGATAGTAAGAATCACTGATGAAGGCGCCGGAGGAATAACACTGGACAGTGAGGACTGTTTAAAATTCATAAGTATCAGTCAGAATCCTTTTGTACACCAGGCTTTTAGGGATCACCATATGCAAGGAGGAAATAACAAAACTAATCTTCTAGCTTTAGCTGCAGAAGGTTGCAAAAAGCAATATCCAACTGAATCTATGTGGCCTAGGGGAGACAGACCCTGGTACTCACTTAGAGACTGTATGAGAAAACTAAAGGAGGAGGTAATGAAAACTGCTATCCTGTTTGGAGATGCAAATGCATATTATGATACCCCCCCTAGGAGTTCCTCATAGAAATATCATAGTGAAGACGGCTCCTCCTGCATATAACCACCTAATTCTGACTCTATTAATTGGAGAAATAGGGCACCCTCTTTCAGAGGTGCTGGATAAGATTTCACAATTAAGCGATTTAGGGGAATGGGAAAAAGACAAATTGCCTCCAGAGAGAAGAGTAAACAGCCAGAGGATTCAGAGACAAAATAGACCCACAAGAAGGGAACTGTTTACTGCTCTATTAAGAGCAGGGGTGGACTTTAGAAGAATAGATGGTATTCCAACTGAAGAGCTGCATAAGCTGTACCAAGAAAAGGTACTTAGCATTAGAATGAACAGGGAAGCAGGAATCACCCCTGCAGGTATTTCTGAATCTAAATCTTTGTATCCAAGTTTGCCCCACCTTCAAGGGGAATAGGAGATAGGCCAAGCCCCAGCCCAGATAAAAGAAATATGCAGAAGAGATTGCAGACCCTGTATTGGTTTAACAATATATTGGAAGAATGGATCAACTACTGTGACTAGGGCACTGATTGATACTGGGGCTGAGGCCACACTTATCTATGGAAACCCTGATAAGTTTAAACATGGAACTCCTATTACCATCACAGGTCTAGGAGGCGCTAAAATATCAGCCAGACAGGTTAAAATAACAATGAAAATTGGGCAGTTACCTAAGAAAGAATATACTGTGGTTGTTGTACCCATTCCTGAATACATCATTGGGATAGATGTATTGAGAGGCATGACTCTGAATTTACCTGAAGGGAGATACCAATTTGCTGTGAGGAAGATAGGAATTAATACAGTTTTAGTGGGAAAACTAAAAATGGACCCAATCACTTTACCTGAACCTTCTGAAGTAATTACTTTAAAACAGTACCGTGTGCCAGGTGGGCAAGATGAAATTGCCACTACTATAAAGGAATATGTTGAAGCAGGAGTGTTAGTCCCTACAACCACAAGATGGAATAATCCTGTCTGGCCAGTAAGAAAATCAGATGGGACATGGAGAATGACTGTGGATTATAGACAGTTGAATAAGTTGACTCCTTCTTTGTATGCTGCTGTTCCAGATAACATCACCTTAATAGAAAGGATCCAGAAATATGATGGGACTTGGTATACAGTTATTGACTTGGCAAATGCCTTCTTCACCATCCCAATAGACCCTAAACTATGGGACCACTTCGCTTTCACTTGGCAGGGTAGACAATATACTTTCACCCGCTTGCCACAAGGGTACATACATAGCCCCACTATTTGTCACAGGATTGTGGCTGAACAGTTGGATGAATTAAAGCTACCTGGTGTACAGCTTACCCACTACATTGATGATATCATGATACAGGGAAAAGATGCGAAAGTAGTGGAAAGGAGTTTGACCCTTCTAATTGAGCATATGAAAAGTAAAGGGTGGGAAATTAACCCTGCAAAGGTTCAAGGACCAGCTCAAAATGTGAAATTTTGGGGTATACAATGGAACAAGGGGCTAAGGGAGATTCTTCCTCAAGCCCGACAAAAGATTCAGGATTTTCCTACCCCTACCAATAAGAAGGAGGCCCAAAAGTTCATAGGATTGTTTGGATACTGGAGGCACCACATTCCACATTTGGGACAGATTTTAAAACCTTTATATAGAGTCACACGGAAGAAATATGAATTCGATTGGGGACTTGAGCAGAGTAAAGCTTTTGAAGAAGCCAAGGCTGCCATACAATTGGCCCTAGATTTGTGGCCCATGCAAAATGGTCCAGTGGAATTGCAAGTGACTGTACAAGATGATTATGCAAACTGGAGCTTATGGCAAAAACAACAAAGCCAAAATGTACCTTTGAGATTTTGGTGTAGGAAACTCCCTTCATCTGGAGTCCAGTATACACCTTTTGAAAAGCAGTTGTTAGCTGCATATTGGGCTTTGGTGGAGACTGAACAACTGACTGTGGGCCATGAAGTGATATTAAGACCTGGAATCCCAATTATGACCTGGGTAATGAGTACCCCAGCTTCTCACAGAATTGGACATGCCCAAGAGGCTAGTATAATCAAATGGAAGTGGTATATTCAAAATAGAGCAAAAACAGGCAAAAGCGGAGTCTCTGCTCTACATGAATCTGTAGCAAACATAGAAATCGAGAGGAATGACACACCCCCTGAGCCAAAGCAACAGTTGGTACAGTCCACTGTAAAATGGAATGAGGGATATGATGTATTAACTGAGGAACAAAAGAGACATGCATGGTTTACTGATGGGACAGCAAAATATTTGGGCCAAAAAAGACATTGGAAAGCAGTGACCTATAACCCATGTACTAGAAGGACTTTGGAAAGTACTGGGATAGGTGCAAGTAGCCAATATGCTGAACTTATGGCAGTATATCAAGCCATCAAAATAGAACAAGGAGGACAGTGTCATATATTCACTGATTCATAGGCGGTAGCTAATGGGTTAGCTACATGGATGCCCATGTGGAAAAATGAAAATTGGGAAATTCATGGCAAACAAGTCTGGGGCAAAGAATTATGGGAAGATATCTGGAACATGTCTTTGGTCACTGACTTGTCAGTTTTTCATGTAGATGCTCACGTGGCCCCCACCACACCAGAACGTGAGTACAATGCTCATGCTGATCGACTGGCAAAGATTGCTACTGAACATATTGTCCCTACTTTGACAACAACTGATGATCCGGTATTAGCAAAATGGGTCCACCAAACAGCAGGCCATTTGGGGGTCCAGGCCACACACCAGTGGGCACAAGATCGAGGTATTAGTATCTCTCATTCACTGTTAAAACAGATAGCAGAAGACTGTCATATATGTCAATTGGAAAAGGAGCGAACTGTTCCTCGGGTAGTAACTGGAGAGATAGCAAGAGGAAAAGTCCCAGCCCAAATCTGGCAAATAGATTATATTGGTCCACTACCACTGGATAAAGGATGCGGATTTATATGTACTTGTGTTGATACCTATTCAGGTGTACTAGTAGTTTGTCCTTATAAGAATGCAACCCAGAAAAACATTTGTAAAACTCTAGATCTCATAAGTCTATATTATGGAACCCCAATGCAGATTCAAAGTGACAATGGGTCACATTTCAAAGGCAATGAAATGAAGAAGTATTGTATACTAAACAATATAGAATGGATATATCATATTCCATATTATCCAGAAGCATCTGGGTTGATTGAAAGAATGAATGGATTACTGAAAGGACAATTGAGGAAGTTAAGTTCCAATAATTCATATCAACATTGGAAGGATAATTTGTTCATGGCTTTGCGTAATTTGAATAATAGACCATTGGGAGGAAGTACACCTCTAGCCAGAATGATGACCCCCAATCTGCAAATTAGAAAACAACAAACACACAAGATCCCAAATATTGAGTATTGGACCTTGAGGCCGGATGTCCCAGCACCGTACCCAGGACCACCTGGTTCAATGGGGTATGATTTACATTGTTTAGAGGACTTTTGGTTGGACAGAAAAGAAATAAGAAAAATCTCCACTGGGATATGCATAAGAATTCCTAAAAATCACTTTGGACAGATTTTACCCAAATCAGGATTAGCAGCTCAAGGAATACATGTGTTGGCTGGAGTAATAGATTCTAATTATCAAGGAGAAATTGTTGTAACATTCCAGAATTTAGGTGAAGGGCCCATACAGATTCACAAGAATGATAGGATAGTTCAAGTGATTATCGTTCCTTGTAAAACAATGCCACTTCTAAAAACTGACCCTCCTTCCAAAATAACTGTTACAGGAACTGAAGGATTTGGTTCTACTGATAGAATAAAATCAGGAGCTAAAGTATGGGTAAAACGGAAGCCAGATGATGTTCCAAAGGCTGCAGAGATTATAGCATATGGGAAGGATAACACTGTAACTATTGTTTATTCTGGAGAAGATGATTACAAAATTGTACCCTTAAGTCATTTATTCTACCGTGAGTGAGGCTACAATAGGCTGGTTATTGTCTCTTTGCTCTCTTGATTTTTTTGTTTGTTCACCTTGTTTGTTAGATTTGTTTCCACAGGCTTGGTACCCTCCATCTGTAGATGCCTGATAGCTTAAGCTGGATGTCACCCCCTGTCTGCAACTGTGATGTGTCATCCTTGGACCTGGCATCAAGCATATTAAGAACTGACCTCTCAAATGGGACCCCTTAGGACAGGGACAGCTCTACATCCGATTTCAGCAGCAAGTAGCCATAGAAGAAGAGATCTTCACCCCTTACCACAAGATTTTGGGGCCCCATTTGTTCGGGGTGGGGGGAATGATGGGGAGCTTGTGCTCAAGCCCCACCCTAAAATATGGTTTTCTGTGTTTATTGTGTGCTATTCTTGTTATATTGTTGTGAAATTTTGTTGACACCAGTTATTCCTACTGTATTTTTGCCAAGTAAGGGACATGAAAGATCTTGGGGCCGAATGTAAGGGTTATGGGATTTAAAGATCTTCCATGCCCCACTGGACATGCTGATGTAGCAGGAAGGGGTGGAGCAAGAGAAAGCAAAAGCCAAGCTAGCGTTCCTGCTGTGGCTGGCGGTGGTGGCGACGGTGGTGGCAGCAGCAGAGGCAGCGGCAGCACGAGCCCTTTTAGAGTTAGGACTGCTAAGGACTTTCTGCTAAGGACTGCCAGGGGCCGGAGCTGCTGGGAGCGCGCTTCCAGGACACTGGGCGGTTGCTGTGAGTGGGGAGAGGAGGACCTTTGCCTGAGGTAGCCTGTTCTGTTTTAAAGGCTTGAAAATGTGGGTGCTTTCTACTTTATCTACCTGTGCCAATATCATAACTACTCTGATGGCTTTCACTTTCTGGTTTTGGGACTCAGTCTTTTGGTATCTTAATAAATTTTCTAGTTTATTTCCCCATATGGCAAGCATGACATATGTTGTGATGGATAATTATATCAGCATATTTGTAATCTCCATAGGCATTGTGAATATGGCATTGCTGATACAAATGGTCTCTGCGACTTCTCTGTAAGTGGTCTTTCCTCAGGGTCCCAGCACGGTGCCTTGTGTGGAGTGGGGGCTTCAGACACATGTTTGCTGGATTGACAATATTCCCTCCCACTCTGGGCAGCTCTTTGTCAGGATGTTTTTCCTAACATTGAACTTGACTAAATTCTTTGGAATTATAAAACATCAAAAAAAAAAAAAAAAAAAGAAAGGAGAAGCGGATAGTGGTGCCCACTGGAAGTTACAGTGAAGGTACGTGAGGACAGTATTCCTAGGCTGGGCCAAGTTTCCATAAACAGGAGAATTGATAAATTGACCCCTAGACTTGGTTCAGATAAACCTTTGAGGTAAAAACAAAACAAAACCCAGGAAAGAGAATCACTTGCCTTACACGAGGTTCCTTAACATTAGTGACATGCTCCCTGTATCCATGAAAACTAACATGCTGGAACCCCCCTTCACTTATTTATTGTAAATGGGTATTCCCCTACCCCCCAAAACTGGGATAATTAATCAGACCCCTATTTTATCCCAATCAATATTAGTCTTTTTTGTTACGATTTTACAAGGGCGGTGATTATTAGTTCTGATAGTAGGCCTCAGAGCTGTGAACTCACTTACTTAATCACAGGAAGCTAACAAGAGGTCCTCCACCCTTGTTTTTCTTTGTTATGATGACCAAGCCCAGCATGGCAGAGGTGACTCAATTACATAGAAAGTCACCCAGCCATTTTTGCTGCCCCTCCATGCCTTGTCATCCTTCCTATTGCCCAACATGGGGAGATGACCATGAGTACATAGCCAGTGAATGACCCTGTTTACCAGCCTGTGGCCTGCCATGGGTCTGCTTATCAGTTTGGGTAGGATCTCCTGAAAGGTTAAGGTAATACTCTGGAAGGTCACGGGCAACATCTATCCACCAGTCAGACTTTGGGGTTTTGGGTTGCTCCAACTCTATTGTCTGGGTATCAATCACTATGAGACTAAGGAAGTGGGCATCTCATATCATGAGGAAGATCTGAAGTTCGCTTCATTAGAGAGGGCCATGGACCTTTTTATAAAGTGCCATTGGGTCAGAGCTCTGCCTCAGTGGCTTTTAGTCTACTAGTCTACTGACTAGACAATTTTGAAAATCCCCACAAAACCCCAAATACCTTTATACTTAACCTCACATAATTTCAGTTTCCTCATCTGAAAAGTAAGAAGGTTAGACCAGATAGCCTCTAATGTTCATCCCAACTTCAGATCTAAAGGTACATAAGATCAGATCTAAAGTCCTTACTCTTTTAGGTGACATGGATCCCTTCAGCAGTCCAGTGAAATCTATGGACCCTTTCTCTGAATAATTAAAAAAAAAATTTATACTTGAAGGAAATGCTAAATTTTAGCTAAAGATCAGTGAAAATAAAGATGTAATTCTTTTCCCATCCAAGTTCACAGACCCCCAGAAATCTATTGATGGATCCTTGGGGGCCTGTGGTCTCCAGGTTGACAAGCCCTACTTTAGATGGACAAGCTCCTTAGGTTTCCTCTTTGAACAGAGTAACAGCTATCAACAAAGTTATAACTTACTCAGATCGTCATAGTCCTGTGGCCATCCTGTGCTTCTTAATAATCAGGGTACGCTGGGAAAAACATCAGCTCCTCAAAGTCTAGAAATGTTCTTTCCAATCACTACCTTCTGTTCTTTCAGGATTTTCCCCCCATCTGTGTCTCATCTCCCCAGTAAATGGCATCTCCTGAGATCAGGAACGATTGTCTTCTACTACTTCTGTTATCTTCCTCAAGGTCAGCTACCACACTCATGGTAAATTCTTCAATTTGAAAAGGCTACAAGCCAAGACCACAGTGGAAGGAGTGTTGGTGCATGATTTTCTGTTTACAGATGATTGTGCACACAGTGCAGCCTCTGAAGCTGAGATGCAACAAAGTATGGGTCAATTTTCTGCCTTTTTGGCCTAACAATTAACACCAAGAAAACACAGGTCCTCCATCAGCCACCACCACACCACACCATATGTGGAACCATCAGGTTACAGCAAATGGAGTTTTGAAGGCTGTGGATAAGTTCACTTACCTTGGTAGTGTGCTTTCCAGGGATGTACACATTGATTATGAGGTTGACGCACACATTGCCAGAGTTAGCTCAGTGTTAGGGAAGCTCCAAAAGAAAGTATGGGAGAGAAAAGGTATTATACTGACTACCAAACTGAAGTTTGTGCTGAGCTCCTTGTTGTATGCCTTTGAAACTTGGACAATCTACCAGTGCCATGCCAGGAAACTGCATTGCTTCCATGTGAATTGTCTTAGGAAGATTCTGAAGATCACCTGGCAGGAACCAGACAAGGTACCAGACACTGAGGTCCTTACTCTGAACTGAATTGCCAAGCATTCAAATTCTGCTTCTGAGAGCACAGCTCTGATGGGCTGGCTACATTGTTCCAACGTAAAACCTACGCTGGCCAAAAAGACTATTTTATGGAGAACTTAGGGCAAGCGTTCACATGGTGATTGGAAAAAGCGCTATAAGGGCACTCTCAAAAACTCTGGAATTGGTTGTGTGACATGGGACACATTGGCACAGGACTGCTCAGCATGACGTGCCCACATCAGAGAAGGTGCTGTGCTCTATGAGCAAAACAGAATTAAAACAGTTCAAAGGAAATGCAGGACATGCAAATTTAGAGTATCCACCTCAAATATTCACATGGACTATTTGTGCCCGACTTGTGGTAGAGAATTCTGAACTCATATTGCTCTCATCAGCCATAGTCAGACACACTGAAACTTGACTCTAGCATAGTGGTTTCATTTTGGTCCTCTTCAAGAACAAAGGACAACAGCCACCACTATCTTCCTCAATACAATGTGGGACACTAAACTCCTGTAGTAAAACTTATCATTTTATGAAGTCCTAACTACTGACAGAGAGGGGAAGGAAAAGAGAGATACCCAGCATTTGACTGGCCTTGGGGAAGGAGCTTATGAAGATTCTTTTTGGTCCCTGGGCAAGTAGGGCATAGTTAGCTGGGAGATTACAGTTGACCTAAAATAAGGTGGTTGTGTAGAGTTAATTGATATAAAAATCCTCAGGGGATCAGCATGAGAGCTAATAGTTTCCTTCCTAATTTTCCAAACTCCTTGGGTATTATAGAGTCCCACCTCAGGGAGTGTTTAGGGTCAGATATTTTCCACATGGTGTGAATACACAGCTGTCCACAGAGACTATGTTATCATTCAGGTGGAAACATGAGAAACTATTTCCTGAATTCCAGGAGAAAACTGGTAGACCTACAGCCAAGCAGTGATAGAGTCCATTTAGTCTTTGTGTTTTGTTTTATTTTGTTTTGTTATTAAATGACATAAACTATTTAATCAAGTGTAAAAAAAATTATGTTGAACTGTATTTGGGAAAAATCTATCTTCTCCATAGGAAATCCAAACTTACAATGGATTAACTACTTAAACCAAGAAGTCTCTCTTATAGAAAAGCAAATAAATTCAATCCAAGGTAAACAAGCCCTGATTGAACCTAATAACAGAGTTCCTTGCAGTCGAAACTCCGGGCTGTAGAGAGTGGTTTGGAATGCAGCTTTGTGTCTAATAGCAGTAATTAAAATGCATGCCTCAGCTATAAGATAAGATAGTGAGGAGGGTATCACTAGTCAGTATTTAGTAGTGCTAGATCATCTCAACAATCACAAGAACTGCCGTTTATATAGTACTCAGAGGTTTACAAAGCACTTTAAGTTTATCTCATTTGATCCTCATGACAGGGGAGGGTAGGCACTAGAGGTATTATCATTATCCATTTCTTTGGTTTTTTTTTTATTTTTTAAAAATTTATTTTATGGAGGGGGGAAGGTAGGGCAACTGGGGTTAAGTGACTTGCCCAAGGTCACAAGAGTTTTTGTGTCTGAGGCCGGACCAAACTCAGGTCGTCCTGACTCCCAGGCCGGTGCTCTGTTCACTGCGCTACCTAGCTGCCCCTCACCCTTATCCATTTCTGGTGGGCTATGGCTCAACACTGAAGGACTCTGCACTTTGAGATAACTAAGAAATCCCTTGATTGATCCATTGAGCCCAGATGGGCTGTCCATTAAGTAGATTCAAAATTTTTCATTATTTTTAAATTTTATTTTTATTATATTTTAATTAACAAGCATTTATTTTCTGTCCCTCCACATTCCCCCTTCCCCCTCCATCCCACACTGGAAAAGAAAGACAATTCTTGTAACAAAGGAAAGACAACTTCTGCGCTTATTCTTTTCTTCCATTTTTCAGTGTGTGTGATGTGGCATTCTTTCACTGAGACTTCACATGGCAGGAGAAGAAAAGAAGATATTTTCTCTATTGACTGCTCACTCATGGCAGCTTAGTGTTTGTGCTGTCTCTGGGACCCTGAGCCTAGGTTAAAAGCCCTTAGCTGCCGCCACCGATGCTGCTTTGTGTTTCTTTTCTTGAACATAGGTTTGTAACCAAATAATAATCATGAGAAATGGACTTTTAAGGAATGACCATTTGTGGAGTTCAGGAGTTCCAGTTTTCTTTTTTTTCCCCAACTGGTATCACTTGCACTTCAGGAAATATCTGTAGGCAATAAATAACTGTCCTTCCCGTGATACATGTGTTTCTTCTCTTTACTTAGGGTGCCTTACATGTGGGTGCTCTATCTGTAGGAATAAAATTGTTAGTCACTTATATTTTGTAAGATGTTTTGGAGTTTAGGGGCCAGATTTTAAAAAATTATTTTGTTTTTATTAGTTTTTTTTCCTCAAAAAGCTGGTACAATTTACCTTTTTTTGTCCCGTGCAGTCTTCATTTATGATTTCTTGAAATATAGCTCTGAAAAAACAGGTTGTTTAAAAAAAAAAAGCCCATTATGACTCAAATGGAACTACTTAACTACAAATTTTTAACCCAAATCATTCTGGCTTTCATTGAATGGCCAGTAACAGCCCCCAGTCCAAGCCTCTATTGCTCATTGTTTAGGTGTTGATGGCTTAGAATGAGTGTAAATAGCAATTGTTTTCCATTTCCTCCAGAAACTTAGAGAGTCTAGGGGGAGATTTATACTTTTGTGATGGTAAAACTAAGCCATCTTTTGTTTCAATTATTACCTAGCCTTCAGTCAGTGGGTGGGTATTGCCTCAGACCGGGGAAGATCTTAATATTCAAAGGCCAAGGTCACCCGCTACATATAGACAGTTGCCAGTCCTTGTGACTTTTGTCTTGCCTCTGGCCTCTGTTGACTGGAGGAGAGAGTGAGGCAGACAACTTTGTGCAGCAAAACCTCACTTACATCCAATTTACAGGTAGGTCAAAAGAGGAGGAGGAGGAGAGCATTACTCTCCAACGTGAATTGTGAGGCTGGGTCCCCAGAGAGCAGCCGCTGCTACTCACAGATAACACGGTAAAGACAGTTAATATGAAACATTCTCCTAACAACTTGGTTCACTCCTTCCCACAAATAAGCCTAAACTTAGACCATAACAATAATGAGGCACACATGTAAGAAATGTGTATGACAGAGGTTTAATTCAGAACACTTGCTCTGGAAGCCCTTCTTGCTTTGAAGAGACCTCACGCAGACCCCTTTGTTGTTGTTTTTTCTCCCTCATGTTCAAAGAGAACAAATGACATCACAAGGCTGAAGTCTTGACTTGAGGATGGCTTAGATTCAAGTGAAGCAGAGCTTTTCCATGTCATCAGCCTCACTTTCTCTAGAGTCAGAGTCCAGCAGGAAGGCAAAAGTCAATATGACTCAGCTTGTGATGTCCCAGAGAACCAAGACTAAAGCCAGGGGGCTTATGGTGGGAGAGGACAAGTATCCCATTTCCCCTGGGCTCATCACCAGCCTGTTGTTATACAACTGAACTACAAACCCTAAGCCAATTTTCCATATCCAGGCTGAATAGGAAGAATCGGAAGCAGGGGTTCAGTTATAGGATGATGGCATTTGAGTGGAGGTGAAAAGAAGGCAAGTGAGAATTGGGCTTACTCCACCTGAAACCAAAGTGGTAAATCACAGAAGTGGTAAAAATTTCAACTTGATGAAGGAGTACTACACTGAAAAGTAAACCATCTCCATGATGGGGTGATGGGACCAGGACCCCTAAAAGGAAAAGGCCATGTCTTTGAAAGCAACTCAGTACCTGAATTTTCCTACACATTTCAGCAGCCAAGATCACTGGTATTGATGGGGTACCTGGGGTCTAGATCAATTTGTGAAACCAACTTGTAAAACCAGTCTGTTCAATTGTAACTGCAATTTGTCACCCTGTGACCCCTTTGTTCTTACTTAATCTCTTCATTTCTTCTGGGCCTGGCCCACACCCTCCTTTATCCTTGCCTTTTGTCTCCTTGACCTGGTCCAAATCTTATCTAAACTGTCTATTCACATGCTCCTCTTGGTCAGCTCTGACCTTTGTCTATGCACTGAGGCCCCTCCCATCTGGTCAGCCCTGACAAAGGCAGCCCTACCCTTTAAAGGTAAAAGCATGTACCCTTCTCACTTGCAGGTCCCCTAAAGGACTCTTGCCCGCTTCTCATGGAAGTGTAACAATAAACTTCTACAACTCTCACTCCAATTAAGCCTGAGACCTTGAATTCTTTCCAGAGGATATTGCAGGTTTTCTGGTCTTAAATAAGATCAGAATTCCTGCTGAACCTATTGGGATCCCATCCCCCATCAGTATCTTGCCCCAGGCATCTGGCCCGCCCCAGGCTTCTGGCCCACCCCAGCTCAACTGGATACCAGACAGTCCTTAGCCCACTCCAGACTACTTAATACTCCTTTCACTATTGGTCTTGGCCCAACCCAGGCTATTTACCACTCTTTAATCCTTTTCACTGTCCCTTTTTTGTATATAAGTATCAGTCTCACCCCTATTAAGTTGCCTGCTACTATTAGAGTTGCAATAAACTTTGCCACTGACTGGAAGATAGTTGAGTATGTGAATTCATTCTAGATGGATACTGCCCTGTATCCTGATGTTTTGGGGTTCCCAGCAACCCCAAACCACTTCACCAGGAGAGGTTAAGAAAAGAAAATATTACTATGCAAAGCATACTTATGTGTAGCTATGAAAGTTTCCATGGTGACTGATGAGGTACAGGCTCTGGGAACCCTTGAACTCAGATTAAATCGTCCTATTTGATGAGGCATTTGCATGAGGTCATAAGCCTTACATTGTGGCAGGGCCCAGACCTCTGTTACTAGCCTAGCCCTCCATGGTCTATCTATTTCTCACCCTTGAGCCTGTCAAAATATCAATCCACCCTTGAACTGGCCCAGTCCACCATTGTCTGTAGTCTCCAGGTAGCCTCCAGCAACTTCCCACCCTTAATCACTCATTGACCTCATTAACTCCTCCTGAAGACCCTCCCCAAACTCCTCCTCTAGACCACCCCTAGATTCCTCCCACAACCTTCTGTATAGAAGACCCCATCTTGTCTCCATGTATGTGAGAGTGCCATAGAATTTTCTGGCACATACTTACACTGTGTCCAGTACAAGTGAACTTTTAATAAACTTCTTTGGCTGAGAGAAGACTTGAGTTGAATTCATTTGGCAAGACCTGGCATGTTGGTATTCTGGGGTCTTGAGCAACCCTAACCTCTTCAACTCCAGCACTGAAGTCAAAAGAAGCACTAAAAATGTTGTTGAATAGGTTCCCATGGCTATGAATGGTACCTGAGATAAGTCTGAGGTTGATTCAGATGAAGATGCTTCCAATTTAAGCTGCTCTCCTGAAAAGAAGCTGGTATACACAGATTCTTGTTGTTGAGGTTTGGGGGTTTAGGCGTGTTCTAATATCTGGGATGATAGGAAGAGGAGTCTAGCGACAATCTTGGTGGGACTGAGGTCAGATTCCAGGAACCAAGAGAATGGGATTTTGATGGAATCAAGGTTGGGAGACAGCCAGAGATAACAGATAATGGAGGACTAGGCTAGGTTAAAGTTAACAGAAATTCAATCATAGTGATAATGGAAGGCTTATGGCCTCTGGGGAACACTAGATCAAGTGAGAAGCTTCAAGGGGGTTCCCAGAGCCTATACCCCATCCTTGTCTTTGGGAGATTAAAAGGTGATCAATGGCAGAGCAGACAGCCCTAATAGCCTTCAAGTAGAACTTGGCTACAGGCCAATAGACCCAAAGGCAGGTTCACTTCTGCAGATAAGACAGGCATAAGGCAATCATGAAGAA
Source organism: Petaurus breviceps papuanus (assembly GCF_028583685.1). NCBI lineage: Eukaryota > Metazoa > Chordata > Mammalia > Diprotodontia > Petauridae > Petaurus > Petaurus breviceps. Next base: position 7,268,049 of record NW_027185612.1, on the reverse strand, counting down.
CTGCAATTCCTTGTAGAAGTATCTAGACATTCCTGACAATGATCAGGCTAACATATGGTAGCCCTGGTCATAATGCACAAGGAAGCCACCTATGTAGCATTCAGATGTCTCCTGGGACAGGGAAGGTTACTGAATTCTGGGGAAGATGGTGTGCAAATGATAGGGTGCATGTAAGCTTTGCTGCATGTGAATCAACATTGTGTATTATTAGTCACCTGTGTGTGGATATATTCTATAGGAACATCATGTGGGGCATCCAGTGTAATTTATAACGATGATCAATTCTGACTGAGGAGAAAGATGTAACCAGTTTAGGAACATGTCCTTGGGAGGTTAAGGCTATAGGAAGACTATTGTGCCCTGAAGGAATATATACACAACTATATATTTTTTTAGCTTTTTAAAATGGATTTTTATTGCTATTTCTTGTTTTTATATCATCTAGATTTTCTTCTGTATCCCTTCTTAACCGGATTTTACTGAGCCAGTCTCTAACCTGAGAATGACAAAGTGCCTGTAATCAGTAAGCCATTTAATTTATTATATTCCTCATAATTCATTATGAGGAACAGATTTGCAAATGTGGAATTTTCTTGATCAGAATTTTACCTGGCTAAAGTGAAGACAGATTATGTATATAAATCACAATGGGAAAAGGGAGGAGGGAAGGTGGTTTACAGACAATGGTTCCCAGGGCCAGAGTGGTTTCCCTAGACCAGCCCACAACTCCCACAATACTAAGGTACATGTATCCTGAAGTTCTGTGGGAATAACTTGGTCAAGTCTTTGGGGGTTGTTACTTGGTGAGTCACAGGACCACAGTTTTGTGACAGGAACAGTTTCTACATTGATTTGCTGTGCTTCAGGTACATAGGCAGTGATGCCAGTGATTGTGGGAGTGTCAAGGTTTGATTGATCATTACAAGCTGCATTATAAGCTATGAGGCCAGAGCTGGAAAAGGAAATTTTAAAAATCAAATCTATTAGTATATTCATTACACATATCATATCATAATTCCACACCCTCTTCCATCCTGCCTCCTAAAATCATCCTTATTATAAAGAACTTGAAAAAGAGAAAAATGAGAAAAAAGAAAAAATCCTGCAAAACTAATCAATACATTGAAAAAAAATCTCACATTATAGGCCAAGTCCCCACACCCATGTATTCCCCTTATCTCTGCAAAGGAGTGGGGGGAAATGTCTTCTCATATCTCTTTTTGGGGTCAAACTTGTTCTTTATAATTTTGCAACAACAAGCTATAATTAGTTTGTGGCTATTTTTCTGTTTACATTGATATCATCATTGTGTATGTAATTTTCTATTCACTTAGCATCAGTTCATGTAAGCTTCTCTGTAATCATCCTGTTTGTCATTTCTTACAACACAGTAATATTCCACTGCACACACAGACATAACTGTCTGTACTCAATGCCTTTGGCTTATGTCAGTGAGATCCCCTGTGGGGAGTGACATCAAGGGGAGAAGAGGAAAGATGGCAGCAATGAGGAAAGGGGGAAATCAGGAAAGTGGCAAAGAAGGGCTGGAGAAGTTTTTGTAGAAGCTTACTAACTTCACCTGAGGAACTTGCAGACTGTGCACTCTGGAGTCACGAAGATGTCACACATTTTCTGGGTGGATGGCATGCTCTGAGACAGGGCAAAAAGTATCCCAGAGTTTATGGGACTCTTTGTGTCATGTTGATGGGGTACCTGGGGTCTAAATCAATTTGTAAAACCAATTTGTAAAACCAGTTTGTACAATTGTAACTGCAATTTGTATTGTAAAATTGTAATAGCAATTTATATGTAAAATCCCTTTCCCAGTCTCAAACTCTGCCCCTTCCCCCTATCCGAACTCTGCCTAGGCAACAACTTGTGACTCCTTTGTTCTTAATCTTTTCAAGTCTCCTCTGGGTCTGGCCCAAATCTCATCTAAACTATCTAAGCACTAAAGTCAGAATTTCCTCTAGGTCAGCTCTAACCTTTATCTATGTACTGAGGTCCCTTCTGTCTGGTCAGCCCTATCCTTTAAAAGTAAAAGCATTTACCCCTATCACTTGCAGGTTTCCTAAAGGACTCTTGCCAGCTTCTTAGAGAAGCATAACAATAAACTTCTACAACTCTCACTCCAATTAAGCCAGAGACCTTGAATTCTTTCCAGACGCTATTGCAGGTTTTCTGGTCTTAGATAAGATCAGAATTCCTGCTGAACCTAGAGGGAGCCATCCCTCATCAATGTGAGGCTAACATTTTAAAATTATGAACTTGTGGTTGTGGTTTGTCCTTCCTTCTCAAAGAGGACCATGACATCAGGCTGATGATGTGACTTAAAACTGACTTCGATTTGAGTGAGGGAGGGCTGAGCAAAGTCACTAGTCTCACTTTTTCCTCTACAGCCAACTGGGTCCAATGGCCAGATATAGATCAGGATGATTGGAGATGACCCAGGATACAATGGGAGAGACTGGCCCTTTTAAGCTAAGGTCTTTTTAAGTTCTCAGTTTGAGTAAGGCAATATCCTTTCAATGAAAAGGCCTCTTTAAGAAGTGAGTCAAGGGATGGCCCCTTTAATTAAAAAAAAAAATCAAACTACCCGTGTTTCCCCGATTATAAGACCTATCCCGAAAATAAGCCCTCCCCTTACTGTGTAAGATTCCTCTAAAATAAGCCCTCCCCCGAAAATAAGCCCTATTGAGATTGCTACTGTAGTGAAGGTGATCCCCTGTACTACAGGCTACATTACGGTACCCTCTGTATGCACCGTCCCCCACTCCCCCCCTGTGAAATGCACGCCACCCTCCGATCTGCATTCAATCAGAGCTGCAGCAGTGAGCTCATCATCCTGTTCTTCCCCAGTGATTTTCTTGCTGGCGCCATTGAGAGCAGTGCCGCCGAGGAGAGCTGAGGCAGGACAACATAAGCCCTCCCCTGAAAATAAGCCCTCTGGTGTTTTTCTTTCCAAAAAAATTAATAAGACAGTGTCTTATTATCGGGGAAATACGGTAGAAGGGGAAGACCCTCAGGGTTGCTAGGCAAAAGAGTTACTATTTATAGTCACTCTGAGCCTGGAGGGCCCAAGAACAACCTTTAAGTGGTGCTTGGGCAGGGAACTATTGTCCAATGGGGGATCCAGAGTGTATTGGGTTTAACTTGGTCTTTGAGAAAGAAATCTAGCCAGTAAAACCCAAGTTAACTAGGTAGCTTTCAGCCAACAAAATTTACCTTTGGGCAGAACACCCTCAGGTAAAGAGGGGGGTGGGGCGTGGAGGGGGGAGGAGAACGAGCTGGGTTGTCCAACTGGAACTGGCCAGCTAGGTCCCCATTCAGGTATCTCAGACTGCTCACAGGTTGTAGTTTGTCCTTGGTTCTTGAAGAGGACCATGACATTAGAGAGATGATATGACTTGAAATTGACTTTCATTTGAGTGAGGGAGAAGCTGTACAAGGTCTCCAGCCTCTCTCATTTTCTCCTCCAGAGCCATCTGGGTCCAGTGGCCAGATATAGATCAGGACAACTGGAGGTGGCCCAGGATGCAGTGGGAGATCTTGGCCTTCTTAAGCTAATTATGAACTTAGTAACTACCAACAAATACATTTATATACACACAAAAGAGGATTGATTATGAAACTGTAAACTTTTGTTACAGAGTTTGAAATGATGAGGGGCAAGCTCTGGGAATCCCCATTGAATCTTTGAGGTATAGGTTCTGGGAATCCCCCTTAAACTCTGATTAAATTGTAGGCATTTGCATGAGGCCATAAGCCTTACATTGTGGCTGGGCCCAGACCTCAGTTACTAGCCTAGCCCTCTATTGTCCATCTACTTCCCAGCCTATCAAAATATCAATCCACCCTTGAACTGGCCTAGCCCACCATTGTCTGTAGACTCCAGGTAGCCTCCAGCAACCTTCCACCCTCAATCACTCATTGACCTCATCTGACTTCTCCTGAAGACCCTCCCCAAACTCCTCCTCTAGACCACCCCTAGATTCCTCCCACAACTTTCTGTATATAAGATCCCATCTTCCCTCCATGTGGTGTGAGACATAGAATGACCTAGCACAGACTTACTCTGTATCCAATACAAGCGAACTTTTAATACACTTTACTTTTCTTTGGCTGAGAAGACTTGAGTCAAATTCATTTGGCAGGACCTGCTGTGTTGGTATTTTGGGGTCTACAGAGCAACCCTAACCCTCTTTATGGGTAACCTCTTCAGAAACGTTATTTATATTAAGTGTAATTTAATATGGCAGAAACAAAATTGTTCAGTTTGCTTGTGTCCATTTCTGAACCTCTTTTTGCATTCCCTTTTATTTTTGTTATATTGTTTTCTTTCATTTGCGGGGCGAGGGGGAGGGAGGTTGGTGTTTTTTTTAATATCTCTCACTTTTTCATTAAATCATACTGGTTTCCTCATACCTGCCATAGAAACCTTGATACACCGATTGTTCACACAAACAAACCAACCCACTGGCCATGTATCTTTGGTGAAACACCTCTAGCAAGGACTATATTCATAAAGCTGTTTCTGATGCTAGTGCTGTTACATGATAACCAGTAACACCCTCCCATTGAGAGGGCCAACATTTATTGGGGTGGTTCGAGTTCTGAAACAATGGGCAGTTTCTTTTCCTTTTAACAAACCCAACAACTCCGACCCAAGTCTCATTACTTTCTATCATCCATACACTGTTGGGCCCAGAACTGAATGTGACATGATCTTATTTGCCCCTCCCTCCCTGTTCTCAATAAAGAGAAGGGAATGAAATCAGCCACCACAAGGGACTAATGAAATCAAGGTTCAGCCCATAGTAACAAAGCAGGCCTGAGGCCCTACGGGGAGCAATATGGCTTTGGGGTTGGGGGCTGGGGGTGTTAGATGAGGGACAGAGAAAGGTTAATTTATTTTCTGTTTTTCTTCAGGAACCTAGGATAATATCCTATGGCTAGGCGTTTGCATCTAATGTTGTTTTTTTTTTTTTTTCTAATCCGAACTTTATTAATCTTGCTCCTTGCTTTGTATCTGCAGCTTTCCTGCTGACATAGCATCACGTAGTCACCCCCAGCCGCCCCCACCCTCCCCCTTGTAATTTTTGTCTCCTGTCTCCTTCTCCCAATCATTTTTTTTATTATCAAAGATTTAGGCATTTACCAGGCTGCCCTCCAGGCCTAGAGCTCGTTATTGAAATCTGAGCTCTTCAAGATTCCTAAGAACTCCATGCCTGAAACTTCATGTGTGTAGTCAGCGAATGTCGTGGAACCATCCAGTCCTTTCTGAAGGGCTTGTCAAAGACATAGGGAGAGCTCCTGGCTAGAGGTGCTGAATCTGTCTACCTGCTTGATGCTCTGACCTGAACAGAGAGATGGAGCTGTTGGGGGTGATGGGTGGGGAAGTAATCATTTACTATATTCTAAAGCTAAACATTGTTTGGAGGCTAATGGTACAATTTAAAATAGGTCGAGAGGCAGAAAGGCAAGGTGCTAAACCAGTTATTAAACTTTTGGTAGGGAGAATCCACATTCAGATCACGAAAGGATAATTAGTCTAGTTCTACCTTTGCCAAGGGCTTCTTTATGAATGTCCTTGAGTGAGTCACTTTCCACAGGGAAGAAAGCACCTCAGTCTCTTCCTTTGTAAACTGAGGTGTCCTTTTAACTCTAACAGCATGAATGGGATACGCCTGAAGGGAGCTGAGCTCTTGAGGCCAGGCAAACACTCTGCCCTAGGGACTGACCTTCTGTTGACCAGGGCACTGGCTTCCCAGGGCTCTCCATGTGGTCCCCCTCCACTCCTCTCCTCTTAGCTCTCCCTTAGGTCCTTTTCTCCCCCTTGAATTACTCCTTCAGTCTCTTCCCTTTTCCTCCCCACTCCTACATATAAAAAGCTTCCTATAGCAGAATAAACCAAGAGTAAATCATGGCAAATCCATGCCTAACTCTTTGAAATAATGCTGGCCAAAGTACTTTGGGAAGCAGACATGGGTAGCTCCCTGGCCTCAAGGGGCTCACATTCCAACTAGGGAGACAATATGTAAGTAACCAGGTAGATAAAAGATATATACAGTATGAATGGAAGATAACCTCAGGACCCCACTAACAGAGGGGTGGGAAGGCCTTCAGGGAGTGGCATTTGTGCTGAATTCAACTATCAGATTAACAGAGCTGCCATGGGAACTTTCTCCCTTCCCCCACTCCTAGTAAGCAACTTGGAAGACTGTCAACCCACAAATGGCATTCCTCCAAGAGTGCTCACGCCTGAAGACTGCTAGAAGCACAGCCCCCACTTTAGGTGGGGAAAGTCTCCTCCCTCCCCAGCTGGCAGCAAGAGGCAATGACCGAAGGAAGCAAGACAGAAGAATGTCTAGTAATACCTGCTGCAGACTGTTGACAGTCTTAGCAATCTTCGGTGCTTAATAGAGCTATCAGGGAAAAACTGGGATGTTTCATAAGCTCCAGGACAATTTGGGGATGTTCTCTTGGGTGGAAGATGCCCTTCCCAGCTGGCAAAGTAAAACACTAACTGTTCACATTAATATAGTGCTTTAAAGTGGAGAAAGTCTTTACTTAACTCACTTGATTCTCACAACAATCCAATGATAGGCATTGTTCTTATTACCTCCATCTTAGAAATAAAGAGGCTGAGAGTCAATCAGTGAGTTGATAAACATTTATTAAGCACCTGTCAGATGGGGGGGGGGGAAAGAAGCTGTCAAATGGAGGCTTGCTAGAACCTCAGTGGATAGAGTTCAAATCCAGCTAGCTGTATGACTTTAGGCAAATTACTTAAGCTCTGTTTGCCTAAACCACTGTAGAAAGAAATGGCAAATCATTACCAAATATTTGCCAAGAAAACCCATATGGGGTCACAGAGTCAGATACGACTGAACAGCATATGGCAGATACTGTGCTGAGCAGTGGGGATACAGAGAAAGGTAAAAAACATTCCCCACTCCCAAGAAGCTTTCATGGGGGATAGAGGAAACATCACACACACACACACACACACACACACACACACACATGCTATTGAGCAACCAAACGCATACAGGTTAAACTGGAATTAATCAACAGAGGGAAGACAATAGAATTAAGAAAGGCTTCTTGTAGAAGATGGGATTTTAGCTGAGACTTGAAGGTCAGAGAAGCCAGGAGATAGAGAGAGGAGAGAGAATATTCCAGGCATAGAAGACAGACAACAAAAATGCCTGGAGTAAAGAGATAAAGAGTGTCTTGTTCAAGTTGCAAAGAGACCAGTGTCACTGGATTGAAGAGTACATTTTTTGGGGTGGAGGCAATGGCCCAAGGTGTAGGAAGATTGGAAAGGTAGGAAGGGCCGGGTTATAAAGTGCTTTGGATGCCAGAGAATTTTATATTTGATCTTGGAAGTGACAAGGGAGCCACTGAGGTTTTTGGAGGTGGTTGTCATTCTTTGTCCTTTGTTCTTGAAGAGGGCCATGACATGCAAGCAAATTGGATTGAAGTGAAGGAGGGCTGTCAAAGTCACCAGCCTCACTTTCTCTTCTGGAGAAGGGTGACACGGCCAGACCTTCGATTCAGGAAGATCACTTTGATAGCTGAATGGAGTAGGTAGAGACTTAGGGCAAATAGACCAACCAGCAGTCTGCTGGCAATAGTTAGTCTAGGTATGATGTGATGAGGACCTCCACTAGGGTGGGGGCAGTGTCTGAGGAAATAAGGGGGCATTTAAAGTCAAACTGAGCACCTTGATGGTAGGGATTACATTGCTGTGCCTTTCAGGGAGGGGAGAGGAAGGTGTTTCCCGCCAAGGGAGAACTTGTGAGGTCTTTCCCCTTGGGGAAGAAAACCAGATCCAAAGTCAGACAATGGTTTTTTCCTTGACAGAGAGGATTGTCTTGGACTCTCCTGGTCAAAAGACTGAATGTGAGCATACTTGGTCTATTTTTTGGGGAAAAAGACAAGAGAGAGATATGGTCGTTGCTGTACAGCACTGGAGATCGCCTGGGCACAGCAATTCAACTAACTTCTTTATTAAGTTAGTGGGGGTGGGATGGAGAACACCCCCCTCTTTCTGTAGTTGGGAGCAACAGGTAATGGCAGAGGAACCAAAACGGAGAACAATGTCTAGCGACACCTGCTGGAAGCAACTGGGAGCTACAGAGGAGCAAATTTGGAACTGGGTGACTGGAATTTCTGTAGATCTTCAGAAGAGGGTTTGTAATTGAAGGCTTTTTGTTTGTTTTTGTTCTTTCCTCCTCCGGCTTTCCATAAAACTTTCCTTCTTTACACAGAATTCAGGGTAGGGGCAATGAGTAAGCAAAGAATGAAATCCTGAAAGCAAACCTGAATCTTTGCCCATAAAACAGGAGTTATATAGCACTTTGAGGTTGTAGAATGCTTGGTAAGTATCAACGCATTACGGCAACCATGTGAGTTAAGTGCCGCTATGATGCTCATTTTGTCGATGAGGAAACTGAGGCTGAGATTGGATGATTTGCCCAGGGTCACACGGCTGGGAAGTATCTGAGACAGGATTCCAACCCAGGTCTTAAGGACTTTAAGTCTAGGGTTCTACACACTCCATCACCGAGTGCTTGGCACAGCATAGTTCCTGGCACAAAGTACTCACTTAATAAATGTTTGTTTCCTTCTCTTCTGCCTTGTATTGACCTGAAGCACATTTCCATAACTTCTTTTTTTTTTTTTTAAAGCAATCAGGGTTAAGTAACTTGCTCAAGGTTACACGTCCAGTTATCATTTCTGGGTGTGGTGCTGAGTATCTGAGCCCAGATTCGATCCAGGTCATCCCGACACTGGAGCTGGTGCTCTTACTCGCTGAGCCACCTGCCCGCCCCTAAGCAATTGGGGTTAAGTAACTTGCTCAAGGTTACACGGCCAGGTGTTTCTGGGTGCTTGCTAAGTGTCTGAGCCTGGGATTCGATCTCCAGGTCTTCTCAACACTGGAGCCGGTGCTCTTACTCGCTGTGCTACCTGGCCGCCCCTATAACTTCTAACATTTTGAGAAGATCAAGTCTAAAAATTCATCTACGTGACAATGGTTAATTTTAATGATCATTGTCTGTATGGAAGGCAGCTAGGTGGCTCAGTGGATAGAGTGCTGGGCCTGGAGCGAGGAAGGCCAGAGTTCACACCTGGACTTAGCCTTTGTCTGCCTTAATTGACTGGAGAAAGAAATGGCAAACCCCTCTGGTATTTTTGCCAAGAAAACCCCACGGACGTTGTGGTTGGACACAACTGAAAAATAACCATTCTTCAAGTATTTGGCTTGTATAAGTCATTTCACTTTTCCCCTCTTGGCTCATGAGCTTCTTACACTGGTTGGATTCCCAGTCTCGTCACCACCTTGGCCATTCTCCTCTGGACTTTCATGCAGCCTGTCGATGTCCATTCTCTAGGGCAGCACTCAACTGGACCTAGTGCTCTAGAGGCTGTCTGATCAGCACAGAGGATGGAGATCAGCAACTCTAACCTCTCTTGTCCTTGCTACTATTCTTCTGTTAATGCAGCTTAACATCACTTTAACTTTTTTGGCTGCTGCCAGACCATAATCAAAGCAGAGCAAGGCCCCAGACACCAATATCTGGGGATGGGAAAGGTACTGTTTCTTCCCCCAACTGCTCCGTACTCTGCATTCCTATGATAGTCTTGCACTTCCTTGCCTTACTGCCTCACCAGTCTTCTTGCCCAGCCCTGCACTGTGCCCCACCCCCTTCTTCCCTTTCACATTTCTCCCCTGGTACCTGCCTTCACTGCCCCCCTCCCCACTGCCCCCAAAAGTAGGGCAGGTGTGAATGGTGGTGAGACAAGATGGTGAACTTATGCTAGCCTTCCCAGAAGGACCTTGAGATCTCTTTCCCTTCAACTTCTCTCTTCCCCCTGAGATGAATTTGCCCTGGGTGCTCAAATTTCAAATTATGAACTTGGATGCCACATGGCTGACTTATCCCTATTGATAGGACCATATCAACCCCACGGCCTAACCTTAGTCCATCATACAAAGTGCTAATAACTAACTGCCCAGTGAATGAATGTTGAACGAACATATAAAAGGATGGATGGTCAGGGAAAGCTTTTGCCACTCCGAGGGTGGTATGGAGTGACCTTCCTCTGCCATCATGGTTCCTTCCTGCAGAGACATTTCCTGAGCCATGAGAGGAAAGAATAAAAATTTGTGTTCAGAAAACTCCCATTTGAGATCTGGATCCATCAAGCACTACACCCGTGACCCTGAACCAGTCACTTCCCTTTTCAGCTATAAAAGAAAGGGGTGAATCAAATGACCTTCAAGGTCTGTTCCACCTGCTTCGGTGTTTCTAACACTGGTGTCTGTTAGCCACAGAAAAGTTGACTACATAGGAAAATAGGAATCCAGTTTTGAGGATGAGAGTGTCACCTAGTGGGCACTCTTGGTAAAGCAACGTCATGCCATAACATCTGAAAGCCCTATCCAGACCTATTAACCAGTTTGTCATATTTGCCTCCCGTCGAAAGCTCTGTTATCTTCACGGAGCGGGTTTGGGGGCGTGGGGTGGTGGGGGAAAGGGATCATCTTTAATCCACTTGTAAATCAAATTCAGGACAGGCTGTAACTCCCGTCATTCTTTGCCAGTGTAGAATACTCATGCATTTTACATGTCTATGTTCAGGCTATCTCTAATTTCTCCTTCTGCTTCTTCCTCTTCTCTTTTCATGACCATTTTCTCTGCAGTCTCATTATCATGGCAGATAGCTCTCCCAATCCTGCCCTTCTCTCTCTTTAGCAACAGGGTGCTCACCTCATCAAGACTTCACAAGCCTCTCATGGAGATAAAGAAGATGGTTTTGTTAAAAATCAAAATGTAAAGCCTTAAAGTAAGATATAGACAAATAAACATTGGTTTCTTTTGCAATTGTACTCCATTTATAAAAAACAATTGTTTAAAAGGGGAGATACAAGGTTAGTTACAAGTCATATCCAGTAAAATACTTTTGTTGATTCTCTAAGATTTTGTTCGATTTTTGTGGCAACGCTACAAAATGGATTAGCTATCCAAGGACAGGACTTGGTATTTCCCTACTTAGGAATGACTGTTCTCCTTTATGCTTTTTTCCCCTGGGAAACGGAGGAAATCATATAATTCTAGAGTTTATTACTTCTTTCCTCTCTTATTATTTATATCTTCCTTTCCCTTCTCTGTGTTACCGAGATTTCTCAATGAATCCTCCCCTCCCCTTTCCTTATACCTCTGTACCAATGCACCGCCCTTCACAGTCCTGGACCATTCTAGAACCCACCTGAGACACACCCACCACCACCACCAAGTATCCTTTGCCCCCTGGCCTTCCTCCATCAACAACTTCTGAGGCAGGGCCCCCCAGAACCTAACCCAGCTTCATGACTGCTCCCACAGTTTGGATGAAATGGGAGTCACCAACTAGATTCCTTCTGGTGGGATAGAGCTAACCTGCCTTACAATTTCTTCTGTCTCCACACCCTGCAGACCTCCCAACACTGTCTACTGATCTGACACAGCCAGGGCCACTGAGACTTGTCAAGACTCAGTCTTGAGTAAGCTCTCAGGACTTGAGGGCTTTTCTAGAGATCTTGCAGTTGAACGTCTCTCCCAATTGGAGTGATATCTTCTTGAGATTGGGACTGGCCAAATCACCATTACGTGGAGAAATGCAAATTAAAGGAATTCCAAAATTCCATCTATCAGAGTGGCAAATATGACCAAAAAAAAAAAAAAAAGAAAAGAAAGAGGAGGAGCTGTGGGGAAATGGGCATACTTATGCACTGTTAGAAAATCTATGATATGGTCTCCCTATCTGCAAAGCAATTTGGAATTATTTACAATTTACTAAATAGTATGTGCGTTGTGACCTGGCTATACCACTGATAGGCCTATACTCAAAAGTAATATTGAGCTCAAATTTGCCTCTGTAACTGCCATCCATCTGTCCTTTCTTTGCCCTCAAGGGATAAATTGACCATCTAGTCTTTTTTCTGTGTGGCAAACCTTTAAATACAATCACAAAACCTTAATATTAGACTTAGAAGGAACATTGGACATTATCTAGTCTCCTTATTTTGCAGATTATAATGTTAGATTACAAAATCCCTGGGGGCAGAGACTGTCTGTTTAATATATGTATGTATGTATGTATACACATTTATTTTTAACACTCACTTAAAAAAATTTTGAGTTCCAAAATCTCTCTCTTCTTCCTGTTCCTCCTTCTACCCATTGAGAAGGCAAATAATATTTCACTTATACATGTGAAGTCATTGTAATGGAAATGAAAATTTAAATATTTTCCCTGCCCCTAGGCTCTTTGATAGGCTTAAGAGACTCTGAGAACCTTCCCTGATTTGAAAATATACTCTGCCCCCTAATAGGCTGAATGTGGTCACATGGAGCCTGTGGCAGGAGGCTTGGTTTTCAGGAATGCCCACACCTTGATGCTGTGTGATTGGGCAGTGGGTCAAGAGGGTAGTTACATTCTCTGACCCAGGAGAAGGCTTATATAATCCCAGATGTAAGGCTTTGCTTTGGGGCTCACTTTGAGAAGCATTGTGTGATTTGACCAGATGAGACTCTGGCCAGCCGTTGAGAGCCCCCCAGCTTTGAAAATCCAGATGTTGATGCTTCCCTCTCTGGTAACTGTGATTTGGTATGGATGTAATGGTTGGACAGTTTGGAAGCCTGTCTGCTTGATCTGTTTCTCTGTCTTGTAACTTCTGTCTGTATACTCTGAAGTTCGGGGTGCTGACCTTTTTCCCCTGAACTAGGTAAACGATATATGTTTGACTGATTAAAGTAAGCTTGTTAATCCATTTTGAGTTGCTTTCCTTTAGAAAAGTAAATCTAAGAACCTGTGTTGGCAGTCACCCTGGGGATGCTGGGGTGCTTGCTGCTACAATCATTCAAAACATTTCCAAATTACCCATGTTGCAAAAAAAAAAAAAAAAGACAAACAAAATAAAAACAAAAGCCAGAAACAATGAAAGTTTAAAAAGTATACTTTAATCTGCACTCAGAGTTCAACAGTTCTCTCTCTGGAGGTGGATAGCACTTTTCATCATGAGTCCTTTGCAATTGTCTTGAATCCTTGTCTTGATCAGAGCAGGTAAGTCTCTCACATTTGATCATCTTTACAGTATTGCTATTACTATTGTGTACAGTGTTCTCCTGGTTCTGTTTACTTCACTTTGCTTCAGTTCATATAAGTCTTCCCAGATTTTTCTGAAACTAACCTGCTCATTTCTTCACAATAGTATTTCATCACAATCATACACCACAGCTTGTTTAGCCATTCCCCTGTTGATGGGCATCCTCTCAATTTCCGTTTCTTTATCACCACAAAAAGAGCTTCTATGAATATTTTTGTACAAACAAGTCTTTTTCCCTTTTCTTTGATATCTTTGGGATATAACTTAGTGACAGATACATACACTGGTAGCCTAGGCACAATTTTATAGCCTATTTGACTATAGGTGGGGCATAGTTCCAAATTGTTCTACATAATGGTTGGACCAGTTCACAGCTCCACTAACAATACATTAGTGTCCCTATTTTTCCATATCCCCTCCTTCATTTATCATTTTTCTTTTTTGTCATATTAGGCAATCTGATAGGTGTGAGGTGGTACCTCAGAGTTGTTTTAATTTGCATTTCTCTAATCAATAGTGATTTGGGGCATTTTTTTTTCCACATGGCTATAAATAACTTGGGTTTCTTTCCTTGGGAACTGTTTGTATTCTTAGATAATTTATGTGATTTGGGAATGGCCTCATTTTTCTTACAAAAAAAAAATCAATTCCCTGTATGTCTTGGAAACTTTTATCAGAGAAATTTGTTCAATATAAAGAACAAATTCCTAGCAATCTGAACTTTTCCAAAAGTGGTGTGTACCTGAATGGATTATTGTGTTGTATGAAATGCCAAATATGATGAATACAGAAAAGCATGGAAAGACTTAGACGAACCCATGAAAAGTAAAGTAGAACAAAAAAAAACAATAGATGTGTTAACTACAATGACCTAAAAAACAACAAAACAATGAAAAAAATGAATGTAACAAAATTACAAAGGACAACCTTAGCCCCAAAGAAGGGATATGAAAGGACGTGCCCTCCTAGTCCTTTGCAGAGGTGAGGGGTCCACAGGTATGGAAATTTTGTGTGTTGTCAGATTTTTCCTATTGATAAATTTAGCTGATTCCCCCCCCCCCATTCTTTCTCTTTTTCTTTTTTCTCCTTAAAATAAAAATTCTTTATTATAAGGGATGGCTTTTTGGGAGAGGAAGGTAGAGAAGTATAGGAGGAAATTTAGATAATTATGAAGTCAAAATATACCAATAAAAATTATTTTTAAAAAATGAATTGGGTTGCCTTACGAGTAGTTGTTTCCTATCACAGGCAATATTTAACCAAAAGCTGGACCACCAATTGTATGTCAACAGCACAATTCAAGTTTTGATAATATTTGAACTCCATGATCTGTGAGGGTCCTTTTCAACTCTGTAATGAATTGTAGAGAGTCACAGAATCTCAGAAATGAAGACAATTTGGAAATATGAATAAAACAATAAATTACACTTGGTTAAAAAAAAGAGTATGTGATGTACATTTCTGTTTTTATCTCTTGGACTTAGTATCTGGTAAGTGCTTAATAAATGCTTTTTCATTCTTCCATTCACCCAGACTTCCCTGGAACAAATATGCACAATCAAGCAAAACTAATCAACACATTGACCATGACTGAATGCTTCATCCTGAACCTATCATCAGAGGAGCCTAATCATGTATTTATCTATCTCCTCTCTGCTGAAAGACAGAGGAAGACATGCCTCACCATCAGTCCTCTGAAACTATGATTGATTGCCACCTTAGAGTTCTAAACACTTTAAATGTTTTTTTTTTAACATTTTTGCGCTAATCATGTAAATTCTTCTGATTCTGTTTACTTTGCTCTTCATCAATTCATACAAGTTCTTAAGCAGTATGTGAATTTATTGAATTCTTATTTATAATTTCTTATGGCATAATAACACTATATTACTACACCATAATTCATTCAGCTATTCTCCAATTGATAGACACTCACTTTCCAGCTCTTTGCTGCTAAAAAAAAAAAAAGGTGCTATAGGGGCTGGTTAGGTGGCACAGTGACTAGAGCACCGGTCCTGGAGTCAGGAGGACCTGAGTTCAAAATCCGGCCTCAGACACTTAACACAAAAACTAGCCATGTGACCTTGGGCAAGTCACTTAACCCCAATTTCCCTCCAAAAAAAAAAAGCTGCTATAGATATTTTTGTATATATAGGATCTTTCCTTTGGTCTTTGAATTCTTTGAGGTATAGTTGGGAGGGAAGGGAACAAGCATTTATGAGGGGCCTACTATGTTCCTGGTAATACCGTGTTTACCCGATAATAAGACACTGTCTTATTAATTTTTTTTTTTTGGAAAGAAAAACACCAGAGGGCTTATTTTCAGGGGAGGGCTTATGTTGTCCTGCCTCAGCTCTCCTCCGCGGCACTGCTCTCAATGGCACCAGCAAGAAAATCACTGGGGAAGAACAGGATGACGCGCTCACTGCTGCAGCTCTGATTGGATGCAGCTCGGAGCGCGGTGTGCGTTTCACCCGGGGGGGGAGGGACGGTGCATACAGAGGGTACCGTAATGTAGCGTGTAGCGCAGGGGATCACCTTCACTACAGTAGCAATCTCAATAGGGCTTATTTTCGGGGGAGGGCTTATTTTCGAGGAATCTTACACAGTAAGGGGAGGGCTTATTTTCAGGATAGGTCTTATTATTGGGGAAACACGGTATGCTATATGCTTTACAAATGTTATCTCATTTGATCCTCACAACATCCCTAAGAAGTAGATGCTTAGGATCATGCAGCTAGGGTCTCATTCGAATGCCAAACATGTGATTGCCTAAAAGACTATTTTACGGAGAACTCCTGGAAGGTCAGCACTCACATGATAGTCAGAAGAAGCAATACAAGGGCACTCTCAAAGTCTCTCTGAAGAACTTTGGAATCAACGACATGACATAGGAGACACTGGCAAAAGCATGGCATGTCCACAAAGAAGGTGCTGTGCTCTAGGAGCAAAGCAGACCTGTAGTAGTTCAAAAGAAATGTGAAATGTGCAGATTTAGAGAAATCTCCACTCCAAATGTTCACGTGGACTACTTGTGCCTGAGCCATGGCAGTCTTTCAGGCACCTACTGGTCTGATCAGCCCCAGTTGGACATGCTGTACCTTGACTCCAACATAGTGATGTCATTCTGGTCCTCTTTGAGAATCAAGGACAGCTAAGGTGACTTTAAGTTCAGTGACTTTTTAAAGCATACCTCTAAAGTGTTTTCCAGAAGGTCTGGACCAAATGATAGCTCCACCAACAGTGCATCAATGTGTTGATTTTTCTATAGCCCCTCCACTATTTACTAACCACTTCCATTTACATCAATATCTTGGTTACCTTTGTTCCAAATCACTAATAACAGAAATGTAAATGAAAACGATTCTGAGGTTTTACCTCATACTTATCCATTGGCATTCTTTTATAAGGTTGCTGACAGCTGAAACTTCCTGTTCATACTTTCTGATCACTTATTTTTTGGGGAAAGACTCTTGTTCTTATATATGTGAAAAAAAAATCAGATACCCAAGATTTATAGAGAATTGATGGGGAGATATGACAGATTTTTTTCCTCAATTAAGTTTATCTCATCTAATTCGAGCTATAATGATTTTGTTTCTATAAAAGCTTTTCAATTTTATGTAATCATAACTGACCATCTTATCTTCTATGATCCTACCTGTCCCTCGTTTAGTTACCTTTATACTTTGCTTGCAAAAAACAAAGTGCATACTAAAGCCTACATTTGCCTTTTTCCCCAATTTCTAGATTACTTTTAGATTAGAGGCAGCACATTAGATAGAGGGCTGGGCTTGGAGTCAGAGGACCTGAGTTCAAATCCCTCCTCAGACACTTAATTAGCTGTGTGACTGACTCTCTGTGCAAGTCACTTAACCTCCGCCTCAGTTTTTTAATCTCTAAAATGGGGCTGATACCCTTCCAGGGTTGTCATGAGGATTAAATGAGATAATAATTGTAGAGCACTTAGCACAGTGCCTTGAAAATGATAAGTTAGTTGTTATTATGATCATCTGCCCTCTGGAACCAGAGTAAATCTAATCACTCTGCCTTTCAGATACCTGAAGACAGATATCAAGTGCCTCCCCAGTCTTCTCCAGACTGAACATGACTAATTTCATTAACTAATCCTTACATAGCATGAACTCAAGGCCCTTCACAGTTTTGACTGCCCTCCTCTGGTTACTTTCTGGCCCATCAATGCCCTTCCTGAATTGTGAGGCCCAGAACTGAATACAGACAGTACTTCAGATGAAGTCTGGGGAAGGCAGAGAAGCTACACTTCTCTTAATTCAGCCCAGGATTGAACCGGCTTGGCTTTGGTCGCCACATCACAATGATCACTGATACTGAGGGTGCAGCATGTTCTGTTCTTATTCTGTATTTGTGAAGTTGAGTTTTTGTACCTAAGTGCGAGACTTTACATTCATCCCTATTAAATTTTATTTTATTAGATTAAGCTCCTGCTCTAACCTGTCAGGATCCCTGCTGGAGCTTGACTATAATTCGGTGTGCTAGCTATCCCTCCTGACTTTGAGTCAAATGCAAATTTGATGAATGTGCCTTTATTCAATTCACGGATAAAAATGTTAAACAGCACAGGGCAGGAGCAGGCAAGGATCCCAAGGAAACTCAGCAGGAGAATTCCTAGCACACTGACATTTTCTCAATTTAATAATCTAAGTGCTGGATTTCTAGTTCTGTTTTACCAACAGGGAAACTGAGTTTCATTTAATCCAGTGTGTATCATGTTGAGCAGGTCAGGTCACATCATTTCTCCGAAACTCAAATTCAGTTCTTTCATTTTCACTCCATCCTCAAGGCTCCTTTCCTATTCTCTACAATCATGCCCAAATCCCTCCTATCCTGAAAAAAAAATGCCTTTACTTGACTCTTCATCCCCTGGAGCATCTGTCCAAAGCAATCCCTAAGCATTAAAAATCAGTACAGAAGGGCCAGCTAGGTGGTACAGTGGATAGAGAACCAGTCCTGGAGTCAAGAGGACCGGAGTTCAAATGCGGCCTTAGACACTTGACACTTACTAGCTATCTGATCCTGGACAAGTCACTCAATCCCAATTGCCTCACAAAAAATAATTAAAAAAAAAATAAGTTCAGAAAGTAAAAACTGCCAGGAAGGTGGTTAAAAGTAATTGGGTGAGTAGTTCTCTTGGGTCTCAGGAGCTCCTGCTGAAAATTATAAAAATTGCTTTTATATCCTCTTTGTTCAAAAGGTCCATATATGGTAGATCAAACCACCTGGGGCCAGGTAAACTCCAACTGCCCTCAGTCTATTTCATAGCCTCTAGCCTTCTTACAATCCTGATTGGTAGTGTGGAAGTGTGAAGGTTAACTCAAACATCCTGTTCCATTAGCATCCAAGTCCACAACAGCTTCACTTGTGAATTTACTTTAAAAATCCCCTTTATTCCCAGGTATTTCTTTTTGTCCTCCCCTACTCAGTGAGCCATCCTTTGTAAAATAATAATGATAATAATAGTAATAATCATAATAAACACAAGAAAGCAGAATAAAAATCAGCAAAACAACATATCAACTAAATCTTACAGAACATATGATATACTGCACCCATATTCCTCTCTCTCTCCATATATGTAAAGATAGAAGGATAGTGCATTTTCTTAATTATTTTCCTGGATATGGTCTCTTCACTCTGCAGAAATTAATAAAAAATAGTCTCAGGGTTTTACAAATTCTTCATATTTATCATTTCTTATAACAATAATATTCCATTATATTCACGCACTCCAGTTTGTTTAGTCATTTCCCACTCAATGAGCATTTCCTTGGTTTGTACTTCTTTGCTATCATAAAATAGTCTGTTATTTATATTTTGGGAGGCATGAGAGCTTTCTCTGACATGACTTTGTATTTACCTCTCTGTAAAGTTTATCCACCCCAAATCTGTCATCTGAGGACAGGGACTCTCATTTTTGTGTTTGGAGCTGCAGTACCTAGTGTGGAGACTCATATAGAAAGCACTTAATAAATATTTATTGAATTTAATTAAATTGAATTCATATGACTCTAGGTATTCCACAACTCCACCCTCCATAAATCTACTGAAATTTGTTGTGAGAATGATTGCATACCTCTTTGATACACTTGATTCCTGAAATGTTTTTGTTCACAAAGTCAGGAGGGGACCAGTGATGCCAGAAGTGGACCTCACATTTTATCTTTTTAAAATTTTAAATAAATTTTTAAATAATAAAATTTTAATTTATAGAATAAAACAAGCATTTTCTTCTATAGTTATTTAAAAATATACCTTCACAAGAGATGTTTGAATCTTCAAGGAGATAATGTAAAAAAAAAAGTAGACAAATTCACATTTTAATTCTCATATCTTGCTTTGTACTAAATTGAGTTTCTTAAAAGCACTTTAGAATTAGATTCATAGAATTTTAGAACTGGAGGTCTTAGGAATTATCTTGTGGAAACCCTTCATTTTATAAATAAGGAAACAGACCAAGAGTTTGTCAATTTGTATTTTGTATGAAATACTTTTTGAACAATGTAAACTAGATGCAATTATTAGGATTTTTACCTATAATGAGACATACTGGAATGATGGAAAAGAGCATTGGACTAGGGGTCAAAAGGTCTGGGGTCAAATCTTGGTTCTGCCCACATACATGCCTACTTAAAAGACAAGGAAGATCAAATACTTTTCTATCTTTTCAAGTTATTTCTTTAGAGTAAAAAAAAAAGCCATTCCTCAACATTGATTTATGATGAAAAAAGTAAATAATTGACAGATTATATGAATGAAAAATGAACAATGCACAATGAAAAGATAATGAATTCCCGTTGGTAAAATCCACATCTTATTTAATTTCTGAATTATCATCTTGCTACCGTGTTTCCCCAATAATAAGACCTATCCCGAAAATAAGCCCTCCCATTACTGTGTAAGATTCCTCTAAAATAAGCCCTCCCCCGAAAATAAGCCCTATTGAGATTGCTACTGTAGTGAAGGTGATCCCCTGCACTACACGCTACATTACGGTACCCTCTGTATGCACCGTTCCCCCCTTCCCCCCCTCGTGAAACGCACGCTGCACTCCGAGCTGCATCCAATCAGAGCTGCAGCAGTGAGCGCGTCATCCTGTTCTTCCCCAGTGATTTGCTTATTGAATAAAGGTACATTTTTTTGTTCACATTTACCTGTTTATTAAAATTGCTGTCAATGTTCATTAAAATAAGCCCTCCCCTGAAAATAAGCCCTCTGGTGTTTTTCTGTCCAAAAAAATAATAAGACAGTGTCTTATTATCGGGGAAACACGGTAGCACACAGGTGTCCATCAGTTCCTCTTTTACTCATACATTTCTCTGATGATTTTCATTACTTTTATTCTTCAATAAACATTTATCAAGTACACACTACGGGCCAAGCACCGTGCTATGTGCTGGGAATACAAGTACAATAAAAGAGCCAGTCCCTGCCCTCAGGGAGCTTGCAGCCTAAGGAGGGAAGACTCATCAAAGGAACCTGAAAAGGGCTAGGAGAGAAGGTATCTGCTGGGGAAGTTTAGAGCAATATAGCTGGTGGGAAATGAAGAGATAACTGGCTCTGGAGGGGCCCCAGAGGCAGATGGTACTGATGAGGTTTGAGTTCCAGGGATGAAGTGATATTTTTCCCTCGGTGGAGGCAGCAGGGTTAAGTGACTTGCCCAGAGTCACACATCTGTGAGTGTCTGCAGCTGGATTTGAACTCAAGTCCTCCTGACTCCAAGGCTGGTGCTGTGTTCACTGCAGCACCTAGATGCCCAGGATGAAGTGATCTTGCAGGATGGAGAGGTTTCTGGAACTGGACGCCCAGAGCAGTACAACTGGGTGGGAAATTCTTCCATAATTTCCTATGTTCTTACTTTTATATAGATGGCAATCTACTATCGTGTGGTAGTGATGGGTGAAGTTTCTGAACTGTATCATCTCTGACCTTTCTAAGAACTAACTATATCTTAGGTGGTAGAGGCTGTTGTGTCTCTCCTCTGCTGATCCAGGCAAGACAGACTCGACTATATAAGAGTTTACAAAGAGAAATAGCTTTTCAGTAGGGCAGGAAACCAAATTAAGACTAGGAGGTGGCTTAATGAGGGTACAGACCCTAAGCAAAGAAGGGATGAAACTAACCCTGTGCTGCTGGCTAGTCTAGGCCCTCTTGCCTTGCCTATGCCAAGGAGATGCTTTTCCTAACAAGTACACACATCCACTACAAGGAGCAACCCAGCCTCTGCTCAAACAATTCTAGTTAAAGGTATATCTTGACAATGAGTCAGAATTTAGTCAGAAGAGATTTGACAGATGATTGAGTCCGACCCCCTCATTCTCTGAAATGAGGCAGAATAATTATGTGGTTGACAAGGCAGGAAAGTGGTCCTTTCTTATTTTCCACAGGGGAGAAAACAGAACATGCTGGGGCAGGTGTTGCTGCTACCAGTCTCTCTACACAGGCTCTGTGAGGTTGCTGTCTCTGATAAAATGTCAGAACAAATGCTTCCTCACTCGGAAAAGGCCTTAACTGCCAGTTCAGTGGGCCCCAGCAGGTGATTATTGCTACTGCACCGCAGGTCTTCTGCCCCATTCCCCTCCCCAGGGAGAAAGAAAGACTGAAACAGAGTCCTGGCTTGAAGAAGAGGATCACTTTGTGTGTGACGGTTTGAGAGATCTCTGGTTTTCCAGAAGAGCTTCTAAGTTAGTCATTTACTAAACAATTAGTGCACACAGAACATCGTTTTATGCCTGGACACATGACTGTCAACCACTCATTCTTCCTGGATACTTTTTTTTTTTTTTAACAGTTTCAGGTTTTCATAACAGCATTCTCTAGGCTCGGGATTCTTAAACTGGAGCTTATGAACTCATTTTTATTTTAATAACTATTTCAATATAAACGGTTCTTGTAATCTTCTGTATTTAAAAACATCCGTCTATCTGTCTATCAGCAGTCTCCTCTTACCTCTCCAGGCTGCCCTCCTGACTCTATTCTCTCTCTTCACTTCCACCTCTGGACTTCCCACCATTTTCACAAGCTGGCTCCTCCCAGGATCTTTTTTTTTTTTTTTAAAGAGATTCCCCATCTTTTCATTTTCCTCTTATATGTTTTCTTTCCACTTCCTTAGAATGTAAACTCAAGGACAGGCATTATCTTTCTTTTTGTTTTTATTTATATCCTGAGTGCTTAGCACAGTGCCTGGTGTATATGGTAAGAGCTTAATAGATGCTTCTTAACTTGACTTGAGTCATCGCTCCTAGGCTGGAAGTACAGGTCTGTGTCCGACTGCAATAGGCCAAGAACTTCTATCTGTTCCATTTCCTAGGATCTGGAAACAGTCCTCTCCCACCCTCCCACCACATACACATGCATCTGTGGCTCAGAAGTCCCAAGTTCAAGAGACCCACTGGCCTCGGCCTCCCTAGGAGCTATGATCACATGCATGCACTACCACATCTGACTGAAAAGCACTATTCTGAGACGGGATCTAGAGCCTTTACTAGACTGCCAAATGGGGCTATGAAGCAGAAAAGGTTGAGAACCCTTGTTCTGGGCACAGGGAGGATAGTAGAAGAACAAATGGCTCTTACTCTCTTGAATTAAGTTATTGAATATTGATTGAGTACCCACTTCCCCCATTCTCTTCTTCTTTGTTCCATTCATGGAAAAATGTAAACCCTTTGTCAGCAAGGACTGTTTCAGTTCTGTCTTTGGCACACAGTAGCAGGTTAATAAATGCTTGTTGACTGATTGATTGTTGAGGCCAACCACTCTATACGTGTGTGCTTGACATCCCCTCTTGTTCCCTCTAGGAGCTTATCCCTGCAATCATTTCCTTTCTCTTTATAATCTCCAATCTATTTTTAATCTACTGGTTCCTTCCTCAATATGCCCAGATTTCTGCCATCCTCTGCCAACCTTCACCTGATCCTGCCATCCTATTTCTGTCCTCCCTGTCACTGCTAAAGTCCAAGGGGGGAAAATACTCGATATCAATACTCATCACCTCCACTTCTTCACATTCCCACTTGCTTCCAAACCCTTTGCAAACCAGGTCCCAACTTCACCACTCAACTCAGTCTGATCTGGACAGGCTTAACCACAATCCCTTACTAGTGCTAGGAGCCAGAACTCAGAGGGACATCGTTTAGTTCTCCTTCCTCATTTTACAGATGAATGAACAGCAGCAGAAAGAGAGGTAGTTTGCCCTAGATCTCTCCCTGTACAAGGTTGCCTTGGCTAGCAGCATGAGCAAAGATTGCAGATGGAGTGAGTTTGCTCTGATGTGTGTAGAAGATAGAAGAATGATGTGCCCAAGGAACACCCCCACAGATACTTGGACTGTTCCAGTGCCTCCTCCCCCATGAAGCCACCACTGATTTCCCACCTTTCTCCCAGCTGAAAGTGATGTCTCTTTTGTCCCTTTCACATTGGATTTTATTACACTTATCTGTATATGTACCTTCTTGCCTCACTGGACTACAAGCTCCTTGAGGGCAGAAACTGTTATTTTCAATCTTAGAATACATAGCACCTAGCACAGTGCCTTACACTTAGTAAGTACTAAGCAAAAAGGTTCTATTGAATTGCTGAAGAATTAAACAATATGCCTTTAAGTGTGGAAGAGGGAATGTTTTTACATCTGGTTTAGTTCATCTTCCTTGCCATTCTCTGGGGGAAGGGGTATGTCAGCTCTCTCCATCAATGTTGAGGAATTGATTTATATCCAATACTCCAGTCCTGAAAGTAGTCACAAGGTGTTAGCCAGCTAAATTAACTGTAAAGATGGTTCCATCAAAGCCTAGCCAAGGAGACAAGAGCTGTGTACTTTCTCCAGACACAGATACAGAAAGGAATTCACTCAAGGGAGAGATCACCTTTAAAGAGTGGATCTTCAAGGGGCAGCCAGGTGGCTCAGCAAGTAAGAGCACCGGCTCCAGTGTTGGGATGACCTGGAGATCAAATCCCAGGCTCAGACACTCAGCACCCACCCAGAAACACCTGGCCGTATAACCTCGAGCAAGTTACTTAACCCCGATTGCTTTAAAAAAAAAAAAAAAGAGTGGATATTCTTGGAGAGAGAAGCTACGGACATGGTTTGTCCTGGTCACTGGGGGTTGAACTGTGGAAAGGAACAGACCCTGAGGACCCCATTAACTCTAAAATATACCCATCAAAGAAACTAGAGCCAAAGGGAGCTGCATGAGGATTCTATGAAAAGGGAAAGGGCTTTTATGCCCTAACGTAGGCAGGTTTTGCCCCAAGTATGTATAGCCTACCCTCACACTTCACTTCTATTGGATGCCTTGTGTCTTGGTGGGAGAGTGTGCCCCAGGATTAGGAGTGGAATGGTTTGTAGCTACTCCTCTTTCTCTGCCAGATTCGTAAATGTCTTTCTTTCTTTTTTTTTTTTTTTGGAGGACAGTTGGGGTTAAGTGACTTGCTCAAGGTCACATGGCTAGTTTTGTGTGTGTGTGTGTGTGTGTGTGTGTGTGTGTTAAGTGTCTGAGGCTGGATTTGAACTCAGGTCCTCCTGACTCCAGGGCCGGTGCTCTATTCACTGTGCCACCTAGCCGCCCCAGTAAATGTCTTTCTTAAGAGTTCATTATAGAGAATGGAAGATGGCAGATACTCACATGACCACTTCCAAATTCCCTTCTAACAACTTTAAAATCATGCCTCAAAATGAAGTCTGGAGCAGTAGAGCTAGCAAAAGGACAGGAGAAACAATTTTCTAGCCCAAGACAACTTGGAAGGTCAGCAAGAAAGGTCTGTGTCATGGGGTGAGAGTACAGCAGTGACTAAGTTGACAGCAGTGGCCTCCAGAGCTCTTGACCCATAGATGCGAAGGGAGTCAGAGAACTGATTACGAGATTATAGGAGACCCTTTGCTTTAAGGCACTGGGTGCAGGACTCTGTTGCATTGCCTAAATACAATTCCAGGTGACAGTCCCAGGGCAAGGAGAAGTGCTAGTAAGAGTGGGATCCCTTATCATAGTTCAAGAGTGGAAAAGAGAGTATGTAGTTGCTCATAGACTAGAAGACAAGACCAGGAGAGCAGTGTCCACACCTTTCCTTAGATCATACCACCTTGGAAGAACTGAAAACTTACAGATCCCCCAGAACTAGCTCTGAAAACAGCAGCACAAAAAATCCTGAAGCTTGAGAGAGTATCCCTAGGATACTAGGAGCAGAACTGAGCTTTGACAAAGTTAAAAGTCAAGAAATAGGCTAGAAAAATGAACAAACAACAAAAAAATGAACCTGACCATAGAAAAGTTACTATGGTGACAGGGAAAGTCAAAACACAAATTCAGAAAAAGACATCAAAGTCAGAATAGCCACATGTAAAGCCTCAAAGAAAAATGTCAACAGGTCTCAGCCCCTCCCCCCAAATTCCTGGAAGAGTTCACAAATGATTTTAAAACTCAAATAAGAGAAGTAGAGGAAAAGTTGGGAAAAGCAATGACAGCAATGCAAGAAAATTATGGAAAAGGGCTAAGCTTAATAAAGGAGGCATAAAAATTTACTGAAGAAAATAACAAAAAAAAAACCCCACTGGAGAGAAGAATGCCTTGAAAAGCAGAATAGGCCAACTGGTAAAAAGAGGTATAAAAATCCACTAAAAAGAAGAACTCAAAAAACAGAAATGGTCAAATGGGAAAAGGTGTACAAAAATTCACTGAAGAGAGGAATTCCTTAAAAAGTAGAATTGATCGAATGGAAAAAGAGTTACAAAATAAAATAATTTCTTAAAAAATTAGAATTGGGCAAGAGGAAGCTAATGACTCCATGGGATAGCAAGAAACAATAAGACAAAATCTGCTAGGTTCTGAAGATACCAAGAAAAAACATAATAGCCCCTGACTCAACATATTGTGTGTGTGTTACACAGCTGTGAAGGATGTGGAAAGTCACTGTTAGTATGTGCCTCCTAGGACACTGAGGTGACAGAGAAGGACAAAAGACCATGTTCACTGTATATTTTAGCTTTGAAATGTGAAAAGGCAGCATGATGCAGTGGGAAAAGAATAAACCAGCTTACATTTTATGCCACACTTCAAAGTTGGCACTGGCAGGGAGGGGATAGACTAGAGTCCTGGCTGTGAAATTCCTCAGAGGGAGGTGGAAAGAACATCTAAGTTCTTTTCTAGTTACCTGAACTTCATTGTAATGGATTGGTTCACTGTTAGCTTGGAGAAGGATGAATGTGAGCTGTGGGGCAACTTGATGTCTGCCCACACTTGAGGACCTAGAGCACCACATGTAGCCTCGAGGTCACAGGTTCCCCACCCCTGCAGGCCTGAACAGTGGGCTTTGTTTACAGGAGCACAGAGTTGTCAGATAGTGTCTATTTTCACTGTCTTGCTTTATTTGGAAGAACTCTGTCCCAGTTTGAATGCCAACCTTCTCTGCTTTGACCCAGTTAGACTGGCCTCCAGGAATGCCGTGGGACTTTAAATACTCTCACATCCCTGTCCTCCCCTCACCCCTCACACCACACACACTCCAGGTATAACTACAACTTGTGCCACAGATCCTTTCCACTCCCAAATGGGTCAAGGGAACAGCACTCAGAATTTCTCTGATGGGCCTGTTGTTCTCTAAAGACCCTTCCTTGAAGAATTCCTCCTATCTGGTTGGGACAATGCTCCTCAGATGAAGGCAAAGAAACAGTTGGTATTACTTTTTTTTTTTTGACCAGAAGATGGAAAGAGTGGGGCTAGGTGGTTCTGAAATGGTTACTCTAAGTAAGAAACCAAACAGTGTTTTTTAGCTTTTTTTTTTTTTAAGGAAGTATTATTTGATTTCTAGGTAGTAAATCTTACCCCCTCATTTGACAGGTCTTCATGGTCACAAAGCACTTTGCATACATTATTTCATTTATTTGAACCCTCTGAGGCAGACCAAATCAAGAAGCATTTCCTGAGTGCTTACCAGGCACTCCCCTAAGCACTGGGAATATAGGCTGTGTTGTGTTTTGTCCTTCATTCTTTATTTGTTTATTTTTTGCTTTTTGGAGGGGGAAAGGCAGGGCAATTGGGGTTAAGTGGCTTGCCCAAGGTCACGTGGCTAGAACGTGTTAAGTCTCTGAGGCCAGATTTGAACTCAGGTCCTCCTGACTCCAGGGCCAGTGCTCTATTCACTGTGCCACATAGCCACCGTTGTCTTCCATTCTTGAAGAGGCCATGACATCAGGAAGATGATGCCATGACTTGCAAGTGAATTGCTTTTAAGTGAGGGAGGGCCGTGCAGGGTCACCAGCCTTACTTTCTCCTCCTGAGCCATCTAGGTCCAGTGCTTAGATATAGATCAGGATGACTGGAGATGGCCCAGTATGCAGTGGAAGACCTTGGCCTTTTTCAGTTTACAAGCAAAAAGAAAGACATTTTCTTTCTTTCTTAAGGACATTACCTTCTAACAGGGTAACACATTATATAAAAGGGAACTAAAAAGTCAGAGAAATGGGGGCTGGGCACAAGAGGTGGGAGAAGAGAGGAGCTGGAGCATGGTAGCAGCCAGAAAACGAAGAATGACTGCTCTGGGCCCTTTCTCGAAATAGAGTTTCCAGGAAGGACACACCAAGGGGAAGAGGAAGGGAAAGGGTCAAGGGAGAAAGTCAAGTCTGGAGAGTGAATCAGGTGGAAGGATGATTCCCTTCATCTTTTACAGATGGGGAGAGAAAACCTCAAAGATGTTGGGTGACTTGCCCAGGGTCACACAGCTAGTAGAAGAGCTGGAGCCAGAAACACGGTGGTCTGTGACCAAGTCCAGAGGCAGTCATGACAGTGGGAAGGACAGTGAACATTTAAGGCATTTCATCTCTGGGTTTTAGGATCATAGAGTTATATATCTCCAGCTGGAAGGCACTGTATAGCCACCTAGTCTATGTGCTTCATTTTACAAATGAGGAAACTGAGGCATAGGGAAGTTAAGTGAATTGTCCACAAGGTCACATGGATGTCAGATGGAAAAGGTTAGACTGGAATCCAGAAGCTCTTCCCATCACACTATGCTGCCTCCTAAAATGGGGATCTGTACCATCCACCTCCTGGGGAAGTTGTGAGGTTCCACCAAGGCTCTCTCTGTGACGTCTGAAAACTCTGATGTGTGGTATGAATTGTCAGCTGGTTTATTCTTTCCTCGCCGCATCATGCTGCCTTTTCACATTTTATTTCAAAGCTAAAATATGCAGTGAACATGGTGGTGTTTTGTTCTCTCTTCTGACTGTCACCTCAGCATCCTAGGGGACACGCAATAACTGCGGCTTTCCACATTGGAACACCCCAAATTGTTCTCTTCTCCAAGCCACGGTGACTTCATTTCCCTGCAGAGGAAGCATTTGTTGAACCCAAGTATGAAATCAAAAGTCAGTTTCATTCTCATCAAACCCTAGGGAAGAAGAAACGTTAAAAACAAGGTGACATTTTGAGCATGAAACATTAATCAGGATGAGTCACCTTCTCCTGGGCCTTCCTGGAATTCTGTCTTGCTGCTTTGGAAATCTTGGCATGCTGTACCTTTCATAAGCCACCACAGAGCACTGACTACTCCATTCTGCTCACTTTCCCACCCACAAACGAGCCTTATGCCACGTTCAGGACTTGATAGGAGAGGTAGCTCCCATTTTTAGGGTGTGTGTCTGAACATGAACCCCACACGGCACTGACAGGCTCTTTTCCTAACTCCAAAGAAAAGTCCCAATCTCTTTACCAGAACTCTCAGGGAAGATACAAAAATTGTTTTTTCTTCGTTAATTCCCGGTATGATAAGGGAAAAAAAGGATAGACTGGTTATGTAGCAAAAGTTAGAGATTAGACCCAAGAGAAGAATATGGCTAATCAACTGGTATCCAGAGGACGCGTCTGTATTGTAGTTCTAAGTCTAGTGCAATGGGTCACTCAGAGACAGAAGGTTCAGACAATTTCTTCAATAAAAACATAGCCAAAAAACCCAAGGTAAAAATAATACAACAGAAGGAAAGAAACACACACGCATTAATATACCAGGCAATATGCTAAGCACTTTGCAAATATTATTTCATTTTATCTTTACAACAATCCTGGTAGGAAGATACTATTATTATCCTCATTTTACAGTTGAGGGAAATGAGGAAGATTTAACTTAGGCGACACTCCCAGGGCTACACAGCTAATGTCTGCAGCCAGACTTGAACTCAGGTCTTCCTGACTCCTGGCCCAGCCCTCTATCCACTGCACCACTGAGCTGTCTCTAGGAAGTCCAGGAATGGAAAAGCAGACAAAGGTAGAATAAAAGCAGCTGTCAAGGTAGTTTCTTAGAGTCTCAGGAGCTTCTGGCCCAAGTCCTAAAACTGTTTCTACATTTCCCTTGGCCAGAGGACCCATGACTAGCTCCTGGAACAATCCACCCGGAGGCAAAACTAACCCCAAGTGTCTCAGATCTGCTCCATTGCTTCTTGGCCCACAATGGTCTTGGCTGGTGGAGTATGGAAGGGTGATAGTGAAGTCAAGCCTCTCCAGCGGCAGCAGCATCCTTATCTACAACACAATGCACTGAAAACACAAGGAAGACCCTCAGCACGAATGGACCCCAAGTAGAGAAGCTATGAGAAGAGATGAGCAAGAGTTACACAGGATGGGAAGGGAAGGATGTGCTGCAATCAGTATCACTGGGAGGCATTCCCACATCAGTGAGATGGAGGATTCATTAGAATATGGGAGAAAATTTATAAAACTGGAAACCAGCGAATCTGGACTGAGTTAAGCTTTTCATGGCAGGACTCCCTCGGGATTCTGGCAGGATACTTTGAAGAGGAAGACCAGACTTCAACAGGATATAAGTTCTTGGAGGGCAGAGACTGTTTCCTTTTTGGTCTCTGAATCTCCAGTGTTTGGTATATAGTGCCTGGTGCATGCCAAGTGCTGAATAAATGCTTCTCGAATTAAACTGATGACCAAACAAGAATTAGAAAGCATCATAAGATGCAAAATGGATAATTTTGGTTACATGAAATTGAAAAGCTTCTGTACAAACAAAGCCAATGTAACCAAGATTAAGGGGGAAGTGGAAAATTTGGAAAGAATTTTTGTAACCAATGTCTTTGATAAGGGCCTCATTTCTAAAATATACAGAGAATTGAATCAAATCTATAAGAATATAAGTCATTCCCCAATTGATAAATGGTCAAAGGATATGAACAGGCAATTTTCAGAGGAAGAAATTAAAGATATCTATAAGCATATGAAAAAATGCTCCAAATCACTATTGATTAGAGAAATGCAAATCAAAACTACTCTGAAGTACCATATCCAGTCAGATTGGCTAAGATGGACAAAACAGGAAAATGACAAATGCTGGAGAGGATGTGGATAAACTGGAATACTAATGCATTGTTGGTGGAGTTGTGAACTGATTCAATCATTCTGGAGAATAATCTAGAACTATGCCCAAAGGACTATGAGCAATTTCATACCCTTTGACCCAGTAATACCACTTCTAGGGTTGTATCCCAAAAAGATCATAGAAGTGGGAGGAAGACCCATATGTACAAAAATATTTATAGCAGCTCTTTTTGTAGTGGGAAAGAATTGGGAATTAAGGGGATGCTCATCAATTGGGGAATGGCTAAACAAGTTGTGGTATATGAATGTAATGGAATACTATTGTGCTATAAGAAATGGGGAGCAGATGGCTTCATATTTACCTGGAGAGGCTTATACAAACTGATGCTGAGTGAGAAAAGCAGAACCAGGAGAAATTTGTACACAATTACAGATACATCGTATGTGTGGCGACCAGCTTTGATAGACTGGACTCTTCTCAGCAATGCAGGGTTATAAGCCAACTCCAAAAGACTCATGATGGAGAGAGATGTCTACATTCAAAGAAATAACTAGAAAGAACAGAGTTTGAATACAGATCGAAGCAAACTCCCTGCTCTCTGTCTTTTTCCTGTTTGGTTTTGTTTCCTCTTTCCCATTGTTCATTCCATCTGATACAATCCTTTTTTATAACCTGACTAATGTCTAATGTGAAATTATTTGCAGATTCTATGCTTGATTGTATGCCACCAAGTGGGGGGATAGGGAGGGGAGGAAGAGGGAGAAAATATGAAACTCAAGGAATTGTGGAATTGAATTTTGGAAACTAAAAGTAGACAAACAAATTAATAAAGACCAAAAAAAAAAAAAAAGAATTAAATTGAATTCTGGAGTTTGGTTTGGAATAAACTGTGGGAAATCAAGATGGAATTCTTTACAAAGTAACTGGGCAGCTAGATGGCTCAGTGGATAGATTGCTGGGCCTCCAGTCAGGAAGATCTAAATTTGTGTTTAATCAGTTTGTGTTCCTGGGCAAGTCACTTAACCGCTGTTTTCCTTAGTTTCCTCATCTGTAAAATGGTGATAACAGAACCTACCTCCCAGGGTTGTTGTGAGGATCAAATAAGAAAATAAATACTAAGCACAGTGCCTGCCACATACTAAGTGGTATATAAATATTAGTCATTGTTATTCTGATGTTTCCCCTTTTAATGTAAAACCTCAGAGTCAGGCCTATATCAAAGCACAAAGGTCCATTATTCCCTTGGAGACAATGACACCTCCAAGGTCACAACAAGAGTTTGTTTATTCAGACTGAAAACTCCCATGAGAGTGTGACAGGGGCCCCTGCCACCTTAATGCTTTAGAAACGCACATACTTTTAATGACAATTCTTCTCCCCAGAGCACAGGGTACTTATTTTGTGATATCACAATAAATATTTTTCAGTGAAGGACCAACCCTACCCAGGGGTTCATGAATGCTTTTTGACCTGAGTTTTTACAAAATTGGGTCAAAGGTAAAAGCAAATCAAAGACCCCAGGCCCCTCTGAGAGTCTGATGAAACATATAGAGCCCTTCACTGAATAATGTTTTTCAATTAATAAAATAAAATACATATGATTACAAAGGAAACCCAAAGTAGTGAAAATAAAGATGAATTTTTTTTCATCCAAGCTCAAAGAACCCCTGAAATCTTCCCTAGGACTTCTTAGACCTCAGGTTAGGTATGTATGGACCAGATTATCTCTAAGGTTCCTTCCAGATTAAATGCTTGCTTTATGAACCATAGAATTTGGGGTTTACTTTTCTGCAATTCTATTTAATCTACTCTTGCCTCCAACATTTATGTTCAACCATCTTTAGGATCCTCAACTTTTTCATTTGCAAAATAAGGATTATAATAGCTGTACTACCCTCATCCTAGGGATATTGGTGAGACTCAGTTGAGATAATGCAGCTATTGTAATTAGTAACAATAAAGACACTAAGAAGTCCATCTGCCATTCATCAATGCTCTTATAGAACCAATACTAGTTCTTTCAACTGTACATCTCATCTCCAGCATTCTTTCTTTCCTCTCTGTCCTGCAGAAGGCCTGCCGTGTGGTCTGTTTTATCAGTCAGATGGGTGAGGATGTCAAAAGAAGAAGAATAATAATCCTAGATCTGACCCAAGAATTCCTCTTAGTTCTTTTACAGAGTTGTAAAGAATCTTAGGCTGGATGAGCTTGAAGATTTCTGTGGTTTTTGACTCAGAACCGAGGAACCAGGAGACATTAGAATTCTTCCCCAGGATTCTTTTATAGAAGATAAGATTCCAGCTCAACTGGCATATTATAGGCCTGTCAAGAGAAGCATGTGGTCAATAGCTTTAATCAAAGGACTTGTCACAATTGGGTGCCTGTGAGGGACCAAATCCTAAAGCTTTGCCTTATAAGCTTCAAATGTGAAGGTCAGAAGGCTTTCAACCATCGCTGGGATCATAGAAAGTTGTGAAAAGATTTTCAACAGTTACATGGACAATATTCTTGCTATACAGCTGCTCAGCAGTAGAATGGTCTGCCTCACCAGGTAGAAAATTCCATGTCACAACACAGAGCAAGAATTTAATACATGCTTGTTGAGTGACCGACTGACTGAGATATTTGTAGACTCATGGCATTTTAGAGCTAGAAGACAGCTTACTCCTTCCTCTTCTTATCGACAAGGGCCTTGAGGCCCAGAGAGATTAAGTGACCAACTGTAAAACCTTGAGCAAGTTGGTAGAAGAGCTAGGCCTAGGATCTAGGGCTCCTATTTCCCATTCCAGTGTTCTTTTTATTACATCATGCTGATTCCCTGTTTGGCAATATGACAGGGACAAAGGAGAAAAGACAGGAATTCCTTAGGTGAGAGATCAGAGTTGTAAAGAATCTTAGGCTGGATGAGCTCTCAGATTTTAGTGGTTTTTGATTCAGAACCAAGGAACCAGGAGGCATCAGAATTATTAAGAATTTAAGAAAATTATTATTAGTAGTGTTCAGTATTAATTAATTATTAACCAGTATTAAGAATTTAAGAAAATAGAGCTGTTATTTAAATGGAATTGTGGAAAAATAAACACTACATTTTAGGGTTGATAAAACTGGTAGTTAAAGTGAAAGTGATAATCTAGTCTGGGGTTTCTTCATCTTGGTTCCATGGATAGATTTCAGGGGGTTTGTGAGTATAAAACAAAACTGCCATCAGAGACTCAGTCTCTGAAATTGTTACTAAATTATACAATCCACAAATATTTATTGAGGGCTTCTTCTTCATGGTATACTTTTTTCTCAAAGAGAGCAAGATTATAAACCCAGGCTTAACAGTTTAACAGTCTAATTTCTAGTGTGGGACTGAAAAGACAAGATAAACCAACAATAATGCAAGAGTCAAAAAACAGTGAAGATAAAACCACAGACTTCACAGAATTTGAGACTGGGAAGGAATCCACCAGGTCCTCAAGGCCAATCCAAATCCCCACAAGGATTTCCTCTATACCATACTGACAAGTGGCCAACCAGCCTTTGCTTAAAGACCTCAAGTGAGGAGAAACGCATTTTGTTTGGAAGCAGCTCCTTCTAGTTTTGGATGGTTCTCATTTTTTAGTGAGTTTTTCCTTACATCATGCCCAAATTTGCCTTGTTTGCCCCTTCTATCCATTGCTGCTAGTTATATTCTTTGGATCCAAGCTTAATCCTACTTCCCCATGATAGACTTCCAAATAACTTGACAACAGCTATCATTCTCCATCTCCCCTCTTCCCTACTCATCCTCCTGTCAGTCAACCAGTCTGTCTGTCTTGCCTAGGTTGGAAGCACAGCAGCCATTCATGGGCCAATCCTACTGCTGACTGGTGTAAAAGCTCTGACTTGCTCCATTTTTCTTACCGGGGTCCCTTCCTTAGTCATACTGGAGGCTCTCTATTTTGGGGGCTCATTATACTTAGTGCAGCTACTTGCTTTTAACCCCACCATAACTCCAAACTCCCAAATGCAAGTAGTCTACCAGCCTCAGTAGTAGCAGGGACTTCCTAATAGCAGGGACTACAAGGGTTTCTCTGCAGCCAGTGGTTTTTTCCTCTGGGTTTTAACATCCCCTGAGTTCCTTTAAATGATTTTCATTTGACCTGGACTTCAATAGAGACTACATGATCAGTTGCTAATAAAGTGATGAAGATAATGAGTCCCATGAGTTCAGAATATAGTCTAAGAATGGAAGAACATTGGAAGACTTCATGGAAGAGGAAAACTTGAAAGATGTAGGCCTTGGCTAAATAGAGGGGAGGGAAAGAACATTCCAGATCAGAACAATCCCATGGCCAATGGCAAAGAAATAGGAATGTAGACGGTGTGGGTAGGGAGACTGAGTAATCTAGTCCGGCAGATATGCAGGGATTCTGTAGGATGGTTTTTTAATGGAAGGGAAATGTTTGGAAAGGTGGCTAGACATTTAAGGCCCTCCATAAATAATCTGGTTCCCACCTAAGGAGTCTGGATTCAATTCAGTAGACATTCCATTGACTGTTGATGATTATCCCTGGTGTGCTGACTTTCAGTGAAGCAAATAGAATATAATAAATTATAATTACCTATGCCCACCTGAGCACTCTCCTTAGATGAAACCAAATACTCCAGACAGAGCAATGAGCTTGTCAGAGGGCCTAGCTTAAATGAGATAAACGTGCTATTCTAACTGCCAATGATGAATAAAAAGGAAGCCAAGGGACAAAGGTTAATCTTGCTTAATAAAATCTAACCTTTCAGGGGACATGAGACCAGCTGATGCCTGATTACCAAGGGATGAGTTGGGCACTCTTTCATTTGACCACCCCTTGAAGCTTTGTCATTAGAATAAGATTGACCACACTTACCAGGAGGCTTTAGCTTCTGTTTCCATCTATAAACCTTTGGCCATGCCTTAGGGGGCAGGACTCAGGTTTTTACCTTGCTTTGTGAGGGTATGGTTTCAGGTAGATCAGCCCCCGAGCAAACTTAATTTGCTTTCCGTAACCCTTCTACTTCTTGGATACCCCAAGTACCCTCATTGTGCCCCCTTTAATGCTTCCCCCCTCCCACTGTAATGCTCACTCTTTGCAGGAGAAATAACATGTACTCTAGGCCTTTCTTCTCCATGCCCATTATTAAAACACCCATTTTGTGTCATCTTTGGAAACTGAACAGCTATGCTAATTTGAACTAAGATGTCAATGATTAATGATGGCATTGCTTCCGTCAGTGGTGTTTTCTTGTTAGACCCCAGAAATTCTTCTTTCATATTTGTTTCCCCAATGCTTAGCATAGCAACTGACACATAGTAGGTGCTTAATAAATGTTTACTGACAAATTGCTAAGTAGACATTGGCAGTGAGCGCAAAGTCATTACAGGATGTAGTCTCTGATCTCAAAGAAAACATGATACACAGGGTGGTGGTTGTTATTCAGTTGTGTCTGACTCTTCATGGCCTCATTTGGGGTTTTCTTGGCAAAGATACTGGAGTTGTTTACCATTTCTTTCTCTGGCTCATTTAATAGCTGAGGAAACTTCGGTAAACAAGGTTAAGTGACTTTCCCAGGGTCACACAGCTAATAAGTGCCTAGGACCAGATTTGAACTCAGGAAGATGAGTCTTCCTGACTTCAAAAGCTTGGCACTCTACCACTGAGCCACCTGGCTGTCCCAATTAAGGCTTACAGAATTCTTGGTAGAGATTATCTTATTTGATCCTCATAATACCCAGGGGACATAGGTGCAGTTATCATCCTCATTGTACAGCTGATGAATCTAAAGCTAAACAAGGGTGAGTGACTTACTGAGTGGATGTCTGAGGATGAACACAAACTTGTCTTCCTGACTCCAAATCCAGTGGTCTACTCATAGAAAACACCACTGAACTGAAAAGAGTTAATACAACACAGTTTAGATAAAGAGACCAAGCTGAATGTTGGACTCCGAGCTCTTTGAATGTGGGATCCATGCCTCATTTGAGACCATGTCTTATTGCTGCCTATGTACCCAGCTTTGGAACGGGTGCTGTGGGGAGCTAGCTCCAAAATGGCAGTAGGGGGCAACTCTCATCCACAGACCAAAGCTGCAATCCCAACACAGATGAAACTATTTGGCAGGCCTTGTCCTGATTTCCAACGTTCTGGCCTAGCACAGCAACACTAATTAATAGTGTTATTTACAAATTGTGTTTCCCAATTTATACCTGGGGACAGGCTTCCCTCCTAATCATTGTGTTTATTGTTTTTCTCTGGAGAAAAATTGGTGTGGTTTGTCTTGAAATTAAGAGATTTTCCTGGCAGGGTAATTTCTTGGGAAAATACAGAGAGCTTTTGCCAATGGCCTGGCTAAAGGAGGAATAAATGAGTTTTAAAAATTGATTTCCAGCTTAGTGGCTGGAGGCGTCATTAAACCTGACATTTTGTACAGTATGTGGCCTGAGCCCTTGAAAGCTCTAAAAATAATTCCAATTTTCTTTCTATTCTGTGTCCTGGCAGGATCTTTTTCATGGCCCTGCTACTTAACAGTAATGAGGATGACACATTCTGCACTTTAATCTCCCCCGTGTTAATTCTATCTCAGTGACTATCCATGTGTATATTTGTTTTAGGCTCCTGCCTACCCTATTTGAATTCTTTGGCCTATAGTTATTTTCTCTATCCCTCTTATAGGCCTCTTATTCTAATCCCTCCCTTTTGTAGCTAATAACAAAAAAGAGTGAGATTTTTTTAAATGATCTATCCATCTGAAAACCACACAATGCCTCTTTGGGATCCTGTCTGACTTACTTAGCTTGCCAGTTAGGGTAGATGGATGTCCAAGACAAAAGATCTGCATATTATCCCTATGGAGGGACTCTGGAAAGCAGTGGGGGTCAGGTGTGCTGGGTGAAAGGGGAATGTTCCACAGTTACATAAGTAATATACAAACACCTGAGGAAAGGCAAGGCAAGAAGCATTTTATTAAGTGCTTACTATGTATTTGGTGCTCATCAATAGGAGAAGACTGACCTGGAAAAGGGATGTTCCAGGATGAGAAGGTGGATGGATTCCAGGGTGAAAAGGCAGCTGAGTCAAGGTGGAGAAGTCTGGAGAAGTCCAGAGAGTCATAAACAGAGAGGAAAAGGGAGTAAAAAAGATTTTAAGAAGGAAAAATATATACATACTTATATGCATACATACAAATGTATATATAGGTAGTATATGTGTGTATATGTATATGCCCA
Source organism: Petaurus breviceps papuanus (assembly GCF_028583685.1). Lineage (NCBI taxonomy): Eukaryota > Metazoa > Chordata > Mammalia > Diprotodontia > Petauridae > Petaurus > Petaurus breviceps. The sequence goes on along the minus strand of NW_027185612.1, from coordinate 7,230,316 downwards.
TGACTTTTAATTCTGCTCCCATATAAGTGTGTTGGAGTCAGAAGACCCCAGTTTGAATCTCCATTTCAAGTCAGGACTCATCCAACTACCCTAGAACGCTTGAATCTTGGTCCTACCATTTGCTAATTGTATGACTGAGGCTGATGAATGACAACGGCTGAGAGAAAATAATTTGCCAACAGTTTCCTCATCTGCAAAATGAAGCTATTAATAATAAAGATGATGATAGCTAGCATTTATATAGTACTTTAAGGTTTGAAAACCACTTTTCAACTATGATCTCATTTTATCCTCACAACAACCATGAGAGGTAGAAGCTATCCTTATTTTACAGATAAGGAAACTGAGGCAGACAGCAGCTAAGTGACCTGCTGAGGGTCACACAGGTCCTAAGTGTCTGAGGCCACATTTGTCTTCTTGACTTCAGGGCCAGTGCCTCACCCTATCCACTGAACTCAGCTGCCTCTTGTTAATAGGGTTCCTGCATAGTTTTAGAGCTGAAAAGGACCTGAAAGGTCTAAACCATAGTCCAAACCTCTTTTTTGACTTAATGGAAGTGACTTGCCCATGGTCAAATGGAAGTAAGATGATCTGAGTTCAAATTCTGGTCCTGCTTCTGACTCCAAATGGGAGAAGCTTCATGTAAAAGTTGGTGCGTGAGCTAAGCCTTGAAGGAAACCAGGAATTCTAAGAAGAGGGAGTATAATCCATGGACAGGCATTGGTGGTGGGGTGGGTGGCAGCCATCCAAGTCTCCCCAACAAGACCTAAAGCTTTCCATGGTCAGCCCACAGATTTCACTTCTTCCCATTCCCACAGTGATGAATAGGAGGTGCTTAGAGAATAGTTTACACTTGTCTGCACAATCCTGTAGGATAGAACCCTGTCTTATCAGTGCTACCAGGAAGGAGGAGATAAAAATGAGCCAGGCTGGTTGGGAGAGGCTCTTGGAGGAGCTATAATTTGAAGGAAGGAAAGAGATAAGAAAATGAGCCTTTAGTAAGCACTTACCATGTTCCAGGCCCTGTACTAAGTGCTTTATAAATGTTATCTCATTTGATCTTCACAACAGCCCTAGGAGGTTGGTGTGGTTATTATCCCCATTTTATAGGTAAGGAAAACGAGTCAGGTAGAAGTTAAATGATCTGCCCAAGATCACACAGATTACGTATCTAAGGCCAGATTTGAACTTTGGTGTTCCTGATTCCAGGCACAGTGTTCTATCCAATGTGCCACTGGATAGATGTTGAGAAGTCAGGATATGGTAGGCAGTCATATGTAAGTCATGTTTTCATTTACATACAACTTTTCTTTTTTTTCTTTTGGAGGGGGAAGGCAGGGCAATTAGGGTTAAGTGACTTGCCCAAGGTCACACAGCTAGTGTTAAGTGTCTGAGGCTGGATCTGAACTCAGGTCCTCCTGACTCCAGGACTGGTGCTCTATTCATTGCGCCACCTAGCCGCCCCTACATACAACTTTTCAAAAGCAAATTGATCCCATCATGGAAAGTCAGCCCATGCCATAAGCCAGAGTAGAGGAATATGCCAGTGTACAGGTAGAACAAAGAGTCTCCTAGGACAGACGTGTCTCATAGAGCCCACAACACTTTTAAACATGGCCTGAACCAGATTAAAATGTAATTGGGAAATATTTAACAAAATAAATTAATAACTATCAACATGTGTGGTTTTCTACAGCAACACGAGACCCACAGTGATCCTTATATATGACCTAGTTGCCCCTTTTTCTATTTGAGTTGTAACCATTTCTCTAGGATCTAAAAATCTCAGTGTAGTTGATGAGTCAGCTTCAAATCAGAAGGGTAAAGTTGTTTCTGTTCTAGGTATTTCTGTCCTAGGGTTGGGTTTTATTTTTATTTGCCTGTTGGCAATCTCTAGCAGCTTCCTTTGCATCATAAACTGACAGCATATCTTTGTTCATTCTCCGTCCTGGCAAGAGATGGAGATGTGGTCAAAACCTCGAGTCTCAGAAGCCACTAAGAAAGTCCAAAAGCTTCTAGGGGAAGGGATGGGAGAAAAAGAGAATACTATGAGATGAGGGTAATTTTGAGTTGGAAGGGACTTTAGAGGCTTTCTCCTCAGCCTCATTTGATCGCAGAGTTGCAGAGGCCCAGAAAAGTTTGACTTGGTAGGTAAGTGGCAGGGTCAGGATTTGAACCTCTATCTTTTGTCTCTAAAACCATTTGGTTTCCACTTTGCTATTGCTATTTCCTAGGTGTCTTCCTTTGGAGATGATGTTATTCTCTCTAGGTTAAAGGCTATTATCTGAAATGAGATAATAACCATGAAAAAGAAAACCAAGAGCCAGAGAGATATAAGTACCTTGTTTCAAAAGTCACAAAGTTATAGATGCTGGACCTGTCTAGAGATCTAGAACTCTCCATTTGATGTACTTTAAATAGCCCACACTGATAATTAGCAACATCAAACTAAAAAACCTTAGTGATCCATTTCTCCCCCAGCTTCTCCCCAGACCTGTCACCTCTAAGTTAGCTGACCTCAGTTGAACCTACCTTGCCTCCATCTGACTTCAAGGTGTTGACAACAGACTGTGATAGTAATGGCATTTAAAGATTCCTCTGTATTGGCTTGGTTTTCAAATTGATTGTGTTAAACCCCAGAGCTTGTTAATCCCACCTGTGGGATGGACTTGTTGATGTGAAAAGAGAGTCCTGAACTGGGAGGAGCTGGTGACATAGATTTGGAGAGACGAGAGAGAGGCAGAAGAACTCTTTGGAAGCAGCACCTCGTGGAGGCAGAGAGAGAGACTGATAGAATTGCTGGGGGCCACTTTGAATTGCCCTGGACTTTTGAGACCTACCCCCTGAGCTGCAAAGGACTGAGGCGACATGGCTGTTTTGCTGGTACTTTGTCTGTCTGTTTTGATGTTGTTTTGCCAGATTTGCCCACTGGTGAAAGACAGTCCTTTTGTTGAAGAAGTCCTGGAACCTGGCTGTTGGCTAAGAAGCCCTGAGACTGTCCTGCAGACAGAGAGTGAATACTGTCCACTGGTGAAGGACAGTGCTGTTGTTGCAGGGGTCTGGGAACCTTTCTGTTGGTTCAGAGCTACTGAGACTGTCCTGCAGACAGAGAGTGAATACTGTCCACTGGTGAAGGACAGTGCTGTTGTTGCAGGGGTCTGGAGACTGTCCTGCAGACAGAGAGTGAATACTGTCCACTGGTGAAGGACAGTGCTGTTGTTGCAGGGGTCTGGGAACCTTTCTGTTGGTTCAGAAGCCCTGAAGAAGGATTTTCTTGTTGTATGTTTACAGAAATCCTGGGAGAGGGTTTTGCTAATGTTTTCAGGGGTTCTAGGACTGTTCTACAGACAGAGGATGAATTAATGAAGGAACTGGCAATGTATCTTGTGGCCTTGCTAAGCCTTGTCTCCCCAGGAACTAAGATTGCTGAGAACTTGCCTCATGTCAAGATGAAGAAAACACCTCCATTTGGGTATTAAGTGCTGTGCTTAAACTTGATGTAACTCTGGGATAGATTCAATTGTGATCCAGGGGTGGGGAACTTTTTACCTTTTTGTGTTCTATGGTTGAACAAATGAATGTACTTTACTTAGATTGGAAACTAATCTCTATTTGAGAAGAGGGGCTTTGTGGGACTAAATGAAGGTACAGCCTAGGGGTGGAGTAGTATTTGGAACAGGGACTTTGTAATTGATTGAATGACTGGAAGGTCCTGGGGTGGGGTAGTACTTGGAGATTATTTAATCACCTTTAGTAAAAGCTGTATTTTGAATGATGCCATGTTTTGACCTTCCCTGTTCTTGGTTTGTCACTGAATAAAATGGAGAGCACCTATGCTGGTATTCTGAACCTTGGGAAGTTGCCTTTGCTTGGCATTCCATTACACAGACACAGGTGCTTCCTCTTTGGAACTTTATTTTTTAAGACCTAGGTTCACTGAGGGCAGGTGACAATGTCAGATTCTGCCACTTAACAGCTGTATAACCTTGGATGAGTTGTCTAACCTCTTTGGGCCTCAGTTATTCTCTTTTGCAAAATGAGGCTAATCATTTTAACCTTATCTAGTTCCCAGGGTTATGAGGATACGATGACAAAATGAAAGTCCTTGGAATACTAAGAATGATAGACATTTTCATCTACTCACAGCCACTTGTTAACTTGTCAAAATTACAACTACTCCCCCCCCCACCTAGGTTGCAACCTTGAAGAAAACCAGACCAGCTCAGGTATGGTTATAAAAGCTTTTTTGGCAGAGTAGAAACAGGACCTCCTCATGGCTCTGGCACCCACCACCTCCAATTCATACAAAAGGGCCCTCTGAACAAACTTTGGAGCTATAGAACCCACAAAAAAAACCAAAGAAGCTAAAATCCTGCTGAGGACAGCCCAGCAGTCTGGCATGAATCGGCCAGCACAGCCCTCTGGGAGCCAACCCCAGCCCCATGTGAGCCAGAGGTTTTAGCCCCCAGGTGGGCCTAACCAACCACCATCTGGAGGGACTTCAGATCAACAGCACCTGTGGCAGTTTCCAGAATTATCAACACATAGATAATAAGGACAAAGTGAGAGATCAGTGCAGTGTGGACTTTGGGATCCAATATTTGGGAGTGTGTCGGCCTCTTCCCCTTAGGAGAAGCCTTAGGAGCCGCGGCCATGTAGCCACCCCCACATGGCAGCTTCAGCTCCTGGCCTGCAGAGTGTAGGGGACCAAGTAACCAGTCTGAGGGGTAATCACAATTGTTTAACCTGTTTGGATCTGGATTGCAGTCTAGGGTAGAAGTCCTGGGGTGTGTGAAGAGCTTGCCAGAGAGGGCACCCAACTAATACCTCTGGCAGCTGAAAAAACCCCAGCATTTGGAACGAAGTTCCCCTGTCTGGTGGCAGAGTCCTACTGTGGCAAAAAACTCAAAGATCAAATAACTGAGTGGCAACATGAGCAAGCAAAGGAAGCAAAATAAACAGTACCCCAACTTTACATTCCTATTTTGGCGACAAAAAGGATCAAAGCATGGGACAGGGAGAAGACAGTTAAGTCAGAATTCCTGCACCAAAAGCTTCCAAGAAAAATATGAGTTGGTTACAGTCCATAGAGGACCTTAAGAAGCAAATAAGAGAAGTGGAGGAAAAATTGGGAAGAGAAATGAGAATGATGCAAGAAAATTATGAAATTAGAGTCAATAGCCTGACTGAGGAAAATAACACCTTAAAAAATAGACTAACTCAAATGGCAAAAGAGGCTCAAAAAGGCAATGAGGAGAAGAATGCCTTAAAAAGCAGGATTTGCCAGATGGAAAAAATCCCAAAAGCTCACTGAGGAGAATCATTCCTTCAGAATTAAATTGGAGCAAATGGAAGCTAGTGACTTTATGAGAAATCAAGATGCTGTTAAACAGATCCAAACAAATGAAAGAATAGAAGGCAGTGTGAAATATCTCAAGGGAAAAACCACTGACCTGGAAAATAGATCCAGGAAAGAGAATTTAAAAATTATTGGACTACCTGAAAGCCATGATCAAAGAAAGAACCTAGATATCATCCACCAACAAATTCTCAAGGGAAACTGCCCTGATGTTTTAGAACCAGAGGGCAAAATACAGGTTGAAAGAATCCACTGATTACCTCCTGAAAAAGATCCCAAAAATAAAACTACTAGGAATACTATAGCCAGGTTCTGAAATCCCCAGATCAAGGAGAGAATATTACAAGCAGCCAGGAAGAAACAATTTGAATATTGTGGAAACACAATCAGGAAACACAAACAGGATCTGGCAGCTTCTACACCAAGGGATCGAAGGGCTTGGAATGTGATTCTGGAGGTCAAAGGAGCTGGGATTAAGACCAAGAATCACCTATACAGCAAAACTGAGTATCATGTTTCAGGGGAAAATATGGTCATTCAGTGGAATAGAATACTTTTAAGCATTCTTGATGAAAAAACCAGAGTTGAATAGAAAATTTGTCATTCAGATACAAGAAGCAAGAGAAGCTTTAGAAGGTAAACAGGGAAAAGAAATCATAAGGAATTTATCAAAGTTGAACTATTTACATTCCTACATGGAAAAAAGATAATTGTAACTGATGAAACTTTTATCAGTATGAAAATAGTTAAAAGGAATAGAAATATATATGTCTATATAGGAGGATATATGGGCATATGAATACATATGTGAATGTGTGTATATATGTTTACAGGTATACATAGATAGAGGGCACAGGACCAATTTAATAGGAAGGGATAATACTTAAAAGGTGAAATTAAGAGGTGAGAGAGGAACATACAGAGAGGAGATGGGGAGAGACAGAATGGGGTAAATTATCTCATATAGAAGAGGCAAGGGAAAATGGTTACAATGGAGAGGAAGAACAGGAAGGCAAAAAGGCAAAACCTTATTCTCATTGAATTTGGCTCAGGGAGGGAATGACATACACACTGAATAGGGTATCTCACCCTACAGTAGAGTAGGGGGAAAGGGGATGAGAGGGGGGATGATGGAAGGGAGGGCAGGCTGGGGGAAAGGGAAGTTGGAAGCACTTACTTTTGAAAAGGGATGGGATCAAAGTAGAGAATAGAACAAGTGGGTGGTGGGATAGGAGGGAGGGTAATATCGTCAGTCTTTTACAATATATCTTCTGTGTTAATGTTTTGCATTAGCTACACATGTACAACCTATATTGAACTGCTTATCTTCCCAGTAAGGGTGGGTGACAAGGGAGGAAGGGAATGAATCTGGAATTCAAAGTTTTAAAATCAAATGTTTAAAAAAATTATATATATATATATATACATACATACATATATACTATTATTAATACTATTTTACTGGGGCATAGAGATCCACCTTGCCCTACTGGAAAAGTTGAAGGGGGTATGGGAGAAGATATGGGAGAGAGCAGATTGGACGAGGGGATATCATATTTAATAATATTTAATTTAATCATATTGGCATTAAAATAAACCTCTGCAACCTTTACTTAAAGCATGCTTCAGTCTGTAAATTCATTACAGACGATCCTGTTCAGTACTCCAGTCTCTTGTGTGGGGGGGTCCCTGAACCCCAAACTGCATCAAAATGAGTTTTGGATATGCTGAGTTTAAGATGTCTTTTAGACAGGAAGGTGGAGATGTGAGGCCAGAAAAATCAGTCAGCTAGTCAGTCAACAGTCATATATTAAGTGCTTACTAAGTACCAGGTGCTGTGCTACATGCATACAAAAGCTAGCAAAAAGAAAGTCTTTGACCTTAAGGAGCTTACATTTTAATAGGGGAAGACAACATAAAAATAGAAAGATGGAGACATATGAATTGCAGCATGATAAGAAATGAATAGATTGCTGTTCCTAGGCATCCTCCTTAAAAGGAGGTTCTGGGAGGAGCCATCCAATCCAAGAGGGCCACCGAGGGTACCCCTGAGGCATGAATTCCAAGGCGGAATGGAGAGTTTTCTGGGGCATGATGGAGTAGTCTGTCCAGCCCTAACCAAGATGTAAAATACAAATAGAAATGAAAATCTTTTGCAGAGAAATGCTAGCTGAATCCTCAGGAACTGAGATGAATCACCAAGTAAAATAGTATAGAAGGAGAAGATAAGAGGGCCAAGGAGGAACATAGCTAGAGGGTATTAGTTGGATGAAGATCAAGCAAAGGATTCTGAGAAAGATACACAGGAAGAGATCCAGGAGAGAGCAGTGTCATGGAAACCAACAGGGAAGAGTGATGGACTGTGTGAAAGTCTGCAGAGAGGTCAAAGGAGGATGAAGACTGAGAAAAGATCATTGGACTGATCACTGCTATATTTGGGGAGAGCAATTTAAGTGGAATGATGAGGTAAGAAGCCAGATTGTAGAGTTTGGGTGAGATGAAAAGAAGTGGGGGCATTGATTGTGGATAGCCTTCTCAAGGACTTTAGCCACAAAAGAGAGGAGAGATACATGAAAATCGTTCTAGCGGTGATGGACCGTGGGGAAGCAGTCAGTATGTAATCAGTATGAAGGGCTTGGCTTGGCCACTGCTTTGAAATAACTGAATATCCTCATCAGAAGACGTTATGGACACAGTAAGATTCTGGCCTGGGTTTCCCTTTTGCTTCTAAGTGGACCTGAGGTTAATTTCCCATTCAATTCGAACTTTTTAAAATAAATGTCTTCAGGGGACAAGTTTAGGCTGTTTGCAGAAATCTTAATTGTTAATTAAGAGATAATTAAGATTAAATATTTCCTTTCCACAGTGTAGCATGGGGGATGGAAATTTCAATCAATTGGCCAACTAAGTATTTATTGATTCTATTTTTGTTTTTCTCTACTCACTATTCCTGAAGCAATAATAACCAGTTTCTTCCTGTTCCTTCTACTAACATGCAAATGGTAAGTGAGATTCAAGCTTGGTCAGGGTCACTTTTCCTCATTTGCAGTCTATACCAGTATGGGTGCCACATTCTGTATGTATGCTCATGCCCCTTGTTAAGAAATGGCAAAATTGATTTGAGTTTCATTTCATTCTGAATGTACACACTCCCCCTCTATCCATAGGCTGGCTGGCAAAGATGTTAATAACTAGCATGATATCTAAAGTTAAAGGAAAGGGCACTCAGAGCCCTTGCCACTGCTCTGCAACCCTGCCGTCTCCCTCCCCCTCCCCCAATAATTTGAGGATTTTCTGTATTGTGTCAGAGAGCAAATAAAAGCATCATATTATCCACTTTTTGGAAATTTGGCATGCATCGAGCAAACATTTTGAAAGTGGACAGATGGGGCGGCCTGCTGGCGCAGTAAGAGCACCGGCCCCAGAGTTGGGAGTCCTGGGATCAAGTCCGGGCTCAGATACTTAGCACCCAACCAGAAACACCTGGCCATGTAACCTTGAGCAAGTTACTTAACCCCAATTGCTTTAAAAAACAAACAAAAAAAACAGAAAGTGGACAGATACAATGGTTTGTATCCCAAGTCATTTCTTCCATCCTTATTCAATTTGGTCAGAAGGTTTAATGCCTGTGAACTCTAAGGCTTAAGTTGTTCATAGAGGCAATATGGTATAATGGAGAATAAAATCTGGAGCCAGGAGACTTGTTTGAGCCTAGGGATCTTCCAGTGAATTTCAGGGTGAACTTGGGCGGATCACTCATCCCCATTTTCACAGATGAAGAAACAGGCTAAAGAGGTTAACAGTGCATTTATTAAGCACTTACTATATATCAGGCTCCTTACTATTCTGTGTCACAAGGTAGGTGTGAGAAAAGAACTTAACAAACTAAGTTAATATTTTAAAATTGAGAAAAGGTTGAGTTTACAGATGTAACTATATATGTATTCAGTATACATTCATATCAAAATGCCAGTGGTGAGAAAATTCAAAAAACATTTATCTGAGCATGGTAGAGAAGGAGTCTGGAAGTAGCAATGGAGAGCAAGAAGCATTTCAACTTCCCAAGGGAGACAAGTGAGTACGGGGGGAAAGTATAAATGGAAGTTGCAACCAGTACTTTTAAAGGGTGGCCGGTGATCCAGGGTTATCTGAAGCAGCCAGGTCTCAAATGCCTAAATGTGGAAGTGTGTAGAATGAAATGTGGTTTCTCAAGAAGACTATTTGCTAAACTACTAGTCTAGGTCTCAGTTTCTAGCTGCCAGAGGTCAGGTGACCTTGGGGAAACCAAAACTCTGGAAATCCCCTTGTCACCCCACCCTCCCCCAAATAAGAGAATGCTAACAGAACAGCCAATCAATTTAAAAGATTACATGAGGAAGGGGAGGTTTGAGGTTCTCGTGGTTTTGGGCTATATAACTCAGCTTTGGTTTCTGTATGGCAGCCTCCTCTCTGGACTTCCCAGTGATGGGAGCGCCCGCTTCTCATGAGATTCAATAAACTTCCTGCTTTCACCTTGAGATGTCACTGAGTAGTCAGTTTAGGGTAGGTAGGGTCTCTGTACCCCACACAGAAGGATCAAGAGATGAAGAGGTCTAAAATGAAAGAAAGTTTGTTCATTATAGAGTTGGGGTTTCAAAGGGCACAATGGAAAGGGGGGTGGGGCACAGACCTGGAATGGTACATTAGCAAGAGGTAGATGGAAGTGAATAGAAATGAGGAAGCAGGGAGCTGGACAGCCAACACCTACTGAGGAAAGTCTGAGCAGCTTTCTGAGGGGCAGGAGGGCAAACCATAAGAATGTGAGCTCCTTGAGGGCAGGGATCCTATTATTTTCCTTTCTCCTTATCCTCAGAACCCAGCATATCTCTTGGCACATTATAAGAGCTTAATAAATGTTTCTTAACTAACATATGCTCCCTGGAGCCACCTTTATCTTCAGCTGCTCCCCACTCAAGGGTTCTTGTGCCCTAAAGCATCTACCACCAGTTCTGTTTGCCCTTGGCCTAATTTTAGCCTTCAATAGGACATTGATAAACTAAATAGTATCCAGGAAAAGACAACCAGAACCCTTAAGGTGCTCAAGTTCCTTGAAGGACTGAGGGTTGAAAAGAATTATCAGGAAAAGAGTGTGGTAGCCGTCTTCTGGTATTGTAAACATTGCTACATTTTCCCATCAGTCCCTTCATCAGTGAGCCTTCTCTTAGAAGACAAACAGAGGCAAAACTAACCATCGGTGCTGCATCTGAGAGTATACATATGCAACATTTTACACTTCCATTAACCTCCACTTCTTCAATGAAAGGAGGAAAGTATATGCTCTCAATTTTTTTCTCTGGGGACAAAATTGCTCATTTATTATACAGAAAATTGTCTCCAAAGGTGGATTATATTTGGAAGTTTATAAATTATTTTACAGAGTTGAGATTATGATTTTTGTAATGATGGGCTATGAACTTACACACACACACACACACACACACACATAACTAAATAAAACCTATGTGGTCAAATCTAGCTACATCTATCTATCTATCTATCTATCTATCTATCTATCTATCTATCTATATCTTTATCTCTCTGTCTCTCTCCATACACACACACACACACACACACACACACACACACACTCGCAAGAAAAAGCACAGCTAGAACCAGAGTATGGCAACCAGGGCTTTTCCACAGGTGCTGTGCTGAAAGCATTTCTATTCTTTTTTTGCATGTTACATGATAGTAGGATACAAAATAAATCCAAAAATGTTGTCTGCATTTCTTAACAATAATTACAAAATGGAGGAAATTATAAAAAAGGAAATCTTGTTCTAAATAACTACAAAATGCATAAAATATCTGGAAGCCAGTCTACCAAGACACTCAAAACATATAAATACAATTATAAAACATTTCTTAAAGAAATAATTGGCAAAATATTAATTGGTCAAGGTTGAGCCATGCAAATATAGTAAAAATGAATATGCCACATAAATTAATAAATAGACTTAGGGCTGTTCAGTTGAACTCCCAATAAGGTATTTTATAAAACTAGACAAAAATAAAATTTATTTGGAGGAACTAAACATCTAGAATCTTAAGGGAAACAATGAAAAAAGTAGGAATGAAGGGGAAAATGCACTTCATTTCAAATTATATCATAAAGCATTATCATCATAACTATTTAGTACTAGCTTAAAAGAATAAAAAAGTCAGCCAATAGAATAGATTAGATCAGAAAGAATGAGAAACAATATAACTCAGTAACCTAATGTTCAATAAACATAAATTTATTGAACATAGATTAGTTGGGGGAATTACTATTAGTAACTACTTGGGAAAATCTGAAAGTGGCTCAACAGAAATCAGGTTTAGACTATCTTATAAATATATCACAATAAGCTTAAAAAGGACATGAGAATGGACTATAAAAGTTCATAACATTAAAAAATTAGAAAACTAGGTCAGATGCCTTTCACAGCTAAAGCATTTATCTTCTTTTAGAAGGTAGAAGCAACTGAATTTACCATCTAATTAGCAAGAATAATTGTTGTTGGACCTTCGTTCTCAGAGAGGACCATGACATCAAGAAGGTGATGCCATGACTTTCAAGTGAACTGGATTTAAGTGAGGGAGAGCTGCGCAAGAATAATTAGGCAAAAGAGGAAGCTACCATATAACCCTTTCTATCCTTCCCCTTCTCTTTCAAGAAACAGCCTTGCTGAGTCCCAAGGTATCTCCCATGACCCATATCCTGAGTGGTCTGAGGTCTCTATGTTTTGAGGTGCTTGCCCTATGCTTAGGAATTGATGGTTATGTTGCTGGTCTCTATAATAGAGAAGCATGACTAATTAACTGCTAGGAAGACTTCAGAAATAAGACAGAAGATTTAGAGAGTTCACGATAAGCTCAGAAGTTCCAAAAACTAGCTTTCATTTAACACTCACTCAGGAATCCTCTGCCTCTTCTTTCCCTCCATATTGCTCATATATCATCTCCTTCCCAAAGATGTTGTCCCTGCTTGCTAATGGTCCATTCTACCTCCTCTACCAGTCCCACCCCATTTTTTTTTCTATCTTGTATGTTTTGTACATGTGTTATCTCTTCTAATGGAATGCACTTGTCACCCTCTTTCCTCCCCACTGCATACACACTTAAATATTCTGCAGGAGAACTTTATCAGTCCCTCCCACTTCTAGGGCCTTCCTGCTGAGATTACTTCCCATTTATAGCGTACATATCATATACATATATAGTTATTAGCATGTTATCTTCCCTATTTGAATGTGAGCTCCTTGAGGGCAGGGATCCTATTATTTTCCTTTCTCCTTATCCTCAGGACCCAGCATATCTCTTGGCACATTATAAGAGCTTAATAAATGTTTCTTAACTAAGTTCTTTGAGGCCAGGGACACTCATTTTTGTCTTTCTGTGCCAGCACTAGGCTAAGTGCTGGGCATACAGTCAGTGCTTAATAAATGCTTCTGCATTGATTAAATTTGTACCTACAATATGTTTTCTGGGCTAGGGAATTGAAGGACCAAATATAAAAGATGAGAAATAGGGTCTTTGCCCTTCAGGGCTTATACCCAAGTATGAAATTTATAATCTAAATTCCTAGTGTTTTGAGGATTTTTTATTCATTTCTGCAAAGCAGCCTACACTCACACACAAGTTTCTTAGATGTCACATCTAAAAACTACTGATTTAAATCCAAAAAATAGATGTTAGCTTTCCCATGAAATAGCTGTGAATTTAAAGTAGAGGGAGATATGGACTCAGGGCACAATGTCATTTTGAGTTTGGCTCAACCTAAAATGTTTGAAAAATAGATGACAATGCTAGAATTTGAATGCCTTTAGATTCTATCACAGGGCCCTCCAGTAATTTTGCAAATTAGCTCTGCACTGTTCAAGTTGTTGGCAGGTTTCAACATCTTGCCCTTTTTCATGTGAAAAATAAAACTGTCAAATTCAGGGTCTTGTTTATGACTCAAAAATTTTGAAGGATTATAATTCCATCTTCTCTGACATGGTAGATCCATCACTATCCCTAGTTTTGCTTTCTGGTTTACTTTTTTTTTTTTTTGCCTTTTGGAGGGCAATTGGGGTTAAGTAACTTGCCCAAGGTTACACGGCTAGTTTTTTGTGTGGGTGTTAAGTGTCTGAGGCCAGAACCGAACTCAGGTTCTCCTGACTCCAGGCCGATGCTTTACTCACTGCGCCACCTAGCGGCCCCTCTGGTTTACTCTTAAAGGTAGCTTTGTGATACAGTGGAAAGACCACTGGGAGTGAAGCTAAATTCAAATTTGGCCTCATATGCTTTCTACAGGTATGACTCTGGGCAAGTCACTTAACTTCTATTTTTCTCATTCCCTTCATCTCTAAAAGGTGTTAATATCTACCCACCTCCCAGAGTTGTTGTGAGGATCAAATAAGGTGATATTTGTAAAGCGTTTAGAAGAGCCTGGCACACAGTAGGCACTTAATAAATGTTTGTTTTGTTTCCTTCCTCTACCCCTAGTCCAATGTCATATCAATTTCTTTTAGATCTTTGGTCAATGAAAAGGCAAGTTTCTTTGCTGAACAGTGCTGCTGAGTGCTGAAAAGCAGTTTGTCACTGGAAAGGAAGGTGGGGAGATAGGATACAGAAAGGCATATACATCACATTTTATCAGATATCTACAGTGCGCAGAACACTGTGCTTGACTCTCCAGGGAAATGTGAGGTTTGGAAAGGATGATCTCTGATCTCAGCTCTTAATCGATGACTGGGACATCATAGAAGATGATATGCTGATTCAATTTTCTAATTGAAGAAATTGGGAGGGATAGCTAACATACTGAATGAAAGAGTCAAGAAAAGATCTTGTTGTGCTAAATCTAATAACATGAAATACAAGGTGTCCCCAAAGTAGAGTGTTAATAAACTACAAATAGGGGCGGCCAGGTAGCACAGCAAGTAAGAGCACTGGCTCCAGTGTTGGGATGACCTGGATCAAATCCCTGGGCTCTGATACTCAGCACCACACCCAGAAATAACTGGCCGTGTAACCTTGATCAAGTTACTTAACCCCGATTGCTTTTAAAAAAAATAAAATAAACTATAAATAGCTACTTAAACTATTAAAGCTTAAAACTGCACTAAGTGGTTTGACATATCCTATATAGTAGGAATAAGTTTAAAAAAAATTCACATTTAGGTTAAAAAAATCAACTTTGCAAGCACAATATGGGTGTGGCAAGGTAGCAGTTCATGTGAAAAATATCTGAAGGTTTTACTGAACTACTGACTTGACATTAGTCAGTAGCAAAATATGGCAGTCAAGAAAATTAATATGGGGGTGGCTAGGTGGTGCAGTGAATAGAGTACCAGCTTTGGAGTCAGGAGGACCTAAGTTCAACTCCAGCCTTAAACACTTAACACTTCCTAGCCGTGTGACCTCGGGCAAGTCACTTAACTACAATTGCCCTGCCTTCCCCCCCTCCAAAAAAGCTAAAGAAAACAAAAAAAAAGAAAAAAGAAAAAAAAGTAATACAAGAAAATTAATACAGTATTAGGCTATCTTAAGTGAAGTATCATATCCAAGAAGAGTGAAATGATAGTCTCCTCGGACTTTCTCTCATCAGATCAAATCAGGAACACTGTGCTCATTTCTAGGTGTCCTATTTTAAGGAAGTCATCGAGAAGCTGGAACATGTACAGAGGAAAGCAATCAGGAGGGTGAAGGGCCTTAACAGCGTATGTCTTTTTGGACATAGCAGGACTTTGAAGCAAGATTTGAACTTGGATCTTCCCAATGCCAACAACAGATGCCAGGGCAAGTCACTTAACTGCTCGGTGACTCCGTTTCCTCATTTGTAAAATGGGGATAATGGCACCTACTTCCCAAGGGTTGTTGCAAGGATCAAATGAGTTAAGATAGGTAAAGCACTTTGCAAACCTTAAAATGTTAGCTGCTATAGCAACAAGAACTACAACTTCTACCACTGTTTATTTATAAAGTGAATGATGAATTGTTGGGTATGTTGTTAAGGGAATTGTTTTTTAGGTATCTCTCTCTCTCCACACACACACACACACACACACACACACACACACA
>NW_027185612.1:6988564-7214858 GCF_028583685.1 Petaurus breviceps papuanus | reverse complement strand
CACACACACACACACACACACACACACACACACACAGCCTGATATGCCTTCCAAGTATTAATTTTTTATTCTATTGTTATTCTATGAAGCTTATAATCAGATAAAACACAGAACTATTGAATATTATACTCCTTAAGAGAATTATAGAATTAATCATCATAATAGTAATTTACAGATAACACTTTAAACTTTGCAAAGTGTTTTATTTTTCATCCCCAAAACAATCCTAAAAGCAAGGCAAAAATGAATTAAAAATAAGCATATGGATAAAAAACTGTAGTCAAGTGTTTCCTGCATACCCAGTACTGATAACAGAAACAGAAACAGCAAATGCAAGACTGACCCTGCTCTTAAGGAGGTCAGCATTCCAAATTCATTAGGACAATACATAAGAACATAAGGGGGCTGCAATGCCTGGTGGACCTCTGTTTTATCAGAAGGAATGGATTGTTGACTAGCCTCATTTAAGCCCTGCAAACAAACAGCCCAGGGAGCACTCGGGTGGTAGGGAGGAGTTTCTCTGCTGCCTGGCTATCCCAGGTGGATTCCATGGATAGTGTCTGTCCTTCATAAATGAGAAAACTGAGGTTTATAGAGATTAAGCGACTTGCTGACTGTTCATACAATTAGTAAGTGTTGGAGACTGGAATCCAACTTCAATCTCTTCTGACTCCAAGTCCTATGTTATTTTTATTCTGTCTTGAGACAGTGCTAAGGGAGAGCGGAGGATCAACATTATTCCCAGGAAGGGAATTCTTCATGGAGGATGTAGTGTTGGAGTTGGCTTTAAAGACTAGAGAAGAATTCAAAAGCTAATGTGTGAGACAATGGAAAGAATGACAGATTGAGAGTTGGATGATCTCAGTTCAAATGTTATGTCTGACATTTACAGCCTATGTGACCTTGATTGGATTTCAGCTTCCTTGTCTGTTTAAAGAAGGGGAGTTGGGGAAGGGTAACTAAATGGCCTTTAAGGTCCCCTTAAGCAGTCCATGGGATTGTGAATAGATCATAGAATGATACATTTAAATCTGGAAGGGTCTTCAGAGGCCACTCAATCCTACTCCCTCACTTTATATAAGGAAACTGAGGCCCAGAAAAGATAAGGCACTTGCCCAGGATGAGAAAATTAGCAAGTGTTAAAAGCAGGACTCAAACTTGAGTCTTCCTGACTCCCAAGTCCAACATTCTATCCACTGTGCTGCCCATCTAGCCTTTACCAGTTTGTTGAAGAGTAGAAAATAAAGAGGAGTAATATGAAATAAACATGAAAAGATATGGTGATACGAGATTGAGGAGGGTTTTGAATAAAGCTAAGTAAAGGCATCTGGATTTTTGTTTGTTTTTTCCATTGTATCTGACACTCCCATACTGGAGTGGTTTACTATTTCCTTCTCCAGCTCATTTTATGGATAAGGAAACCGAGGCAAAAAGAGTTAAATAAATGACTTGCCCAGGGTCATACAGTTAGTAAGTATCTGAGGCCAGATTTGAACTCAGGAAGATGAGTCTTCCTAACTCCAGACCCAAGCATTTTAGCCATTGCCCCATCTAGCTGCCCATTTGGATTTTAGTAGTATTTAATAATAACAAATAACATTTACATAGCACTTCAAGGTTTACAAAGAATTTTACAAATATCTCATTTTACCTAGTAGGAGTAAGTAATTACTGTAATGGCATAGTAAACAGTAGTTGCAAAACATACCTCCCATCAACATGGGGCACACTCTACCACAAGGAAGCCTATTGAGTATACCAGTAGAGAGATATGCACATAGAGTGTGAATGTATGACACTGTAGCACTCTGATGTATTTTCTCTTTTCATGGCATCCTCATAGTTCACCCCTCTTGGGTTCTTCCATAGGGCAAGTCGCCCAGGTGGGCTCCCTGTGACTGTTCCTCTCTATTGTTCAACTCTCAAATGCCTGGACTAATTCTCTCTTGAATTCATAGCTGGTTATCTTCTTTGCTTTTAGGCTGCACATTCCTTAAGACTGTCTCCTGGCTCAACTCCTTCTGCACATAGCATTTTTTTTTCCTGGGGGATGATCTCTGTGGCAAAGTGCTGTAGCCAAATATGGGAGAGGGGGCAAGAGAGAAGTAAATCCCTTCTCCTGAGCCTCTGGTAGAGAAGCAAGAGGAAAGAAAAGAACAATTTTCTCTCAAGGGCTGGGATTCTACCTCCATAACTGGCTCTCTTCTCTGCTCCCAGGAGTCACCCTCCTCAGAATTCTCATTCCTCAATTGTTTCTAGAACTTGTAAGTTTGTTTAGATTGCGAACTCCTTGAGGACAGGGACTGTCTTTTGCCTCTTCAGAAATAAGGGGTACTTTACTCCAAGGACCACCCTTTTGATCCTGGCATTCTCCCTTCATGTTTCCTTTGGTACTATTACCCTGACACACGCTTTTCAGTTCAGTCTGTTTACAGCCCAACTCAGGGCATTTAAAAAAATTTTGTGGTAGGATATAAATTACAATGGCTCAGTATAGGTACAATGCTGCTGCAAAAAGTGGGTAATGAGACTGCATGAGCACACTGAAGTGGGGTTTTAATTGTTGCTTTCAGTTGCTCTTCATAAATCATCCTTTACTTCTGCGCTTTGCTCAAAACCAAGATATTTTTCTTAGTTTCCCAGGGAAGCTACTCTCTTCATAGGGAATCTACTTCTTAAGAAATACTGTAGGGAGCTGAATTGAAACAAGAGGATAGACTAAGACCTCAGAAGATCACCTCGACCCTGACTCAATGATTCACGAAGATTTCTGTAACTCTGGCCTCCTGCTCTTCCCCAAACCACTATTTTTTGTCCAAATGAATAACTTTCATGTATAGGTATAGGAAACTCCCTTTACAACTGCAGATAAGACACTGAGTGAGATGGGTGAAGGTATTCTCATAAAATGGGAATAGTCACCAGAATTGAGCTAGGTCCTAACCTCCTCTAGGCCTGAGTTTCCTTTTCCTGTAAATCACCTGATTTCAGGGAAATTAGGTGGTACCGCCCCCCTTCTCCCTCCTAGACGTTCTTTTAACCACCTGCCTTTGATGAATAAGGAGAGTAGCTGAGATACGTGTTTGTACTGGGTGCTTAGAATGTGAGGCCATACATCCCCCCATGGGAATGGAGGTCCAGATATTGGGGAGGGGTTTGTGGGTTCTCAGAATTGTTTGGATATGGGTATAAAACTGTCTGCTTGATCTCTGTGCAGTGCCTACCTTTACCAGCTTGCTCTGGGGTAGGTAATGCCCAACTCTCACAAGACTTGACTAGGGAAATAAAGAGCTTCTGTTTTTGCCTTGAGAAACCTCTCGGTTTTTTTATTTTATTTGGATGAGGGTCTTGTATCCCACACAACACTGCTCCTCAATTTATAAGCTCAGAGAGCTATTTGGGCCATGAAGTTACATATATTGGCCAGTCGGGCCACATAGCCAGTATGTGTGAGAGACTGGACCTGAACTTAGGCCTCACTGATTCTAATATCAGATCTCTGTCCCATATACCATATTGGCTCTATCTTTCAGATAAATAAATACAAGTTATTTTATTTATTTTTTCTTCTACCATATTACTTCTTTGAATTTTTCTGCAATTTATAGCCTTAGAGATCTGCTTGAGGACATTGACAAGTTAAATCACTTGCCCAGAATTAAAAAGACAAGTCAGAAACAGAATTTGAACCCAGATCTTTCTAACCTCAAGGCCATCTCTATGTGCTGTACCACACTGCCTCTCATTATAAATTATTACTGTAGCAAAAACTTTATTGTATTTTGATGGTTCTGATCTCAGTCAAACAGAGGTTCTTCTTCAAATAATTTTCAGGAATATTTAGTCCATATTACAAAATGAGAGTCAGGAATGGCTGTATTAGCCATCAGATTACCATTCTTGTCCTCATTGCTAGAAACACTCCCATTTCACAGTTGACAAAGCTGAGACAGAGAAAGATTGATTTGTCACTTAGGAATGCAACTCAAACTCAGCAAATTACATTGTTATGATGAAATCAAGGAAGAAGAAAACCAAGCTGGTCCCAATGGTGATTTCCCTTAAGGAGACAAAAACATTCACTTAGGTTTTTGCCATGTTGGCCAGTTTGCTTATTTCTCTTTTCCACAAGCAAAAATGACAATGACTCGGCTTCCAGTGACTGTTGCACCTTTGGCTTTAGAGAGGGGAAGCCTGGGAAGAGTCCTCTTTCTCCTAAAATGGCAACTGTTAGGATTTTAGCTATTCCTTAGCATTTGGAATTTAAAGCAGAATGTTAAACAGCTCCCAGTTACGCTAAAGAATCTGTCTCACTTCTCTCCCTCACTTCATCCTGACTGGTCTAAGGTGATGTGTCCATCCATGCCTGCCTCTTCCAAATTAAAAGTGATGGAATAGCTGGGTGGATGGCTGTGATTTTCATCTTTCTTGAGCAGTGACAGATGATGCTGCAATCTCTGAGCAAATGAAGTCATCAACTCCCAAGCACCACTGACATCATCAAAAAATCAGAGGCTGGAGAGCCACAGGCCTTCAATTTATTATTGGAAATAATGGGAGAAGAGCAAGCAATTATGATTGACTTTAGGATACGCCACTGGGAGGGAGTGAAGATTTGTAATTCCTGCCCTTGGGCCATATCAAGATTTGGAACCAGAGCCCAATTTGAAATAACATAAACTAAAAAAACTTTATTAGACGGGGTGTCATTTGGAGTCCAGTTCTTTGAACTAGCCATAAATTCCTGCGGGTTATAATCTAATGCACAATCACTGCACCAGTTTCCAGGGGGGCTACGTATAGTAGTAGCAGGATGTGTGACGGGTCCTTGAAGCATTGCCTGGACCTCCAAAGACCTTTTATTTTCTTGTCCTTTTAACCCTCCTGCCTCATGCAAACCACAGTGCTGAGTGCAGGGCCAAGCAATTCAGTAAT
Source organism: Petaurus breviceps papuanus (assembly GCF_028583685.1). Lineage (NCBI taxonomy): Eukaryota > Metazoa > Chordata > Mammalia > Diprotodontia > Petauridae > Petaurus > Petaurus breviceps. The sequence goes on along the minus strand of NW_027185612.1, from coordinate 7,209,923 downwards.
TGAGGATGATTATAACCAGAGGTGTCCACTGAACGACCCTAAAGGCATGTCAAGTTAGGGGATAGTGAGACATGGAGGTGAAGGCTAAGGGTCTCATAGCCCAGGGGAATCATGTCTCCTGTCCCCTAACTCTAGAAAGTTGGGTCAGGGCCAGCTATAACTTGAAATGTAGACTCCAACTTAATGGGGTGTGGAATGTCAAAATAACTAGTCAGAGTTCAGTCTCAATTTAGGCCACTCATAGTCGGGTGCGGGGTGGGGGGTGTGTAAAGATGGGGAATGTGATGTCATAGTATGGCAGAATGTTAGAACAAAAAGGAACCTTAGAAACTGTCTACCTCCCAGCCCTTCCCATTTGACAGATGAAGGGACTAAGGCATGGAGGTGAAGTGATTTAGCCACATATCACATAGCTAGGAAGTGACAGTGACTAGAGATTGCTACCACTACAGCTCCCCCTACTCTGGGCCAAAGCCTTCTTTAAATTAGGGTCCTCTCATGTTTGGTGGAATCTTTCCCGACTGATTCAGGAAATGGTAAAAACACTGCAGAAGAGGCCCGTGTCTCCTATTTCTTTTCTGCACTCATTTGGGGAATATGCAGGGTGTCCCAAAAGTCCTGGTCCAGTCTAAAGCTTTATAATTTCAGAATGCACTGAAGACTTTTGGCATACTCTGTAGAGCTCTTGCGATAGGCCTCAATAAATATTTGAGGATTGATTGACTGTTCTTATCCTTCAAGGGTTACTTTGGAGTTCATTGTTTCCATTTAACCTTTCCTGACTACCCCACAGTCCCAAATAATCACTTCTTCTTTCAAATTACTATAATAGCATTTCTATTGTTAAATCTTATATTAGGCATTAAGTTATGATCACACAATACTTCAAGTTTTTGATGGCACTTAGATGAATATATGACAGTCCCTTCAACATTGCAGATCATGAGCCATCCATCCAATGCCTTCTCTGTAGGACTCTCTCTACTTTCCTATCAGTCTGCCATAGGGGTCAACCCAATGTGCTTTGGGTCTCCCAATACTGAGTGGATATCAGGGGAACCCAATGGCTTTCACCCTCTATCCCTCACTCCTGCTGCATGACCAGCCCCTCCCCCCTGCCCCTTTTTCTACTTTCACATGATCGCTTTGCCATGCTACCTGCTCTCACCTTCTTCCCAAGAGAAACTTGGACTCTGCCCCAGGTAATCGTGGCTCTGTATTCACATTCTCGCTGGGGCCTCCATCCCACTTTTCAGTATCCTCACCATGCCCTGCATCCTACCCTCCCACCCCTTTATACATTGTCTTCTCTTCCTAGAATACAAGGTCCTTGAAGAAAGGGGCCGTTTCCTTGCTTCTATTTGTCTCCCCAGTCCTTAGCATAGCACCTGGTACACAGCAAGCACTTAATAAATGACTAATCTACTTTCTTTTTTTCAAACTGTTGTATATTTATTATGAGATGTTTATTATTATTTATAATAAAATATTATTTATATTTGTTATATAAATAAATATTTATATTTATTCATTTTTTTATTACTGTAACTTAAATACACAAGAAAAGAAAAAAAATTTTAAACTTAAACATTGGAACTTAAATACAAAATAGAAAAAAGCACGTCATGTACACAACAGAATGCAAGAAAGGATTCAAAATATAGCAAAAGATTTCCATCAAAAAAGTCTAATAAATACTATGCATTGTGCTGAGAGCTGTCCCTCTGCTTCCTTGTAAGTTCTCTTTTGTTGTCTGCTTTGAACTTTTTATTTTATTCTTTTCCCCCTTTCTCCCCCACCCCCAAAGCTACAATTAAGCATGGATATATCTATATATACACGTATACACACATATAGACACTTTCCCTAACAAATTTTACTTCTGGTTTTTATTTTTATGTCTGTGTACATCTCATTTCCTATCCCTCCTAACTCCTCTACTTCTATCCACTACCTTGCCCTCCTATTACTTAACCTACCCCACACCTCCAAGAATCTCTCCCTTATCCTCTCATTTCCATAAATCTAAACACCTTTTTATCCCCTCTTTGACCTATTCCCTCACCCTCCCCTCTAAATATCTCTCCCTTGTCATCTCTCTCCTCCCTATCCCCTTAGCATTTTAATTCTGAATTTAGAAAACTTTTATGCCCTTCTAGATATGTGTATCCTTTCCTCTTGAACCCATTCCCAATGAAAGTAGATTTCCAGAATTAACAACTCTCCTCCCCCATCTAATTCCTCTGTGTTGGTTCTTCCTCTCACATTTATATAAAATAATTTGCATAAAATAATTGCTCTTTTTAACTATTCCTAAATGGTTTTAGTTTTTAAAGACATTTCACACTCAAGTCTACCCCAATCTTTCTTATGAACTACCCAACTACTAATAATACTCTTAAAAACACATTTACATACATAAATAGTAAACAGTCTATCCTTATTGAGTCCCTCGTAATTAGACTTTGGTATGTATCTTATATGGGCTCTTGTATATCAAATCTTCTATTAAGTTCAGACTTTGGTTGTTGTTAAAGTCCTAAAAGTCTTACAGTTCACTAAATGTCTATTTTACCCCTACATTCACCAAATCTTTAGCAAGAAAAAAATATTCATAAGGTACCCTTTTAATGCTACTACTATGCCTTCTCTCGTATAATTCTTTGTCAGTAATGTGTTGCAGTCAAAAATTGGTAAAAAAAATTTTTTTTGTAGCAAATATCTCTGATAAAGGTCTCATTTCTCATATATATATATATAGAGAACTGAATCAAGTTTATAAAAATAAATGTCATTCCCCAATTAATAAAAGGTCAAGGGATTTGAATAGGCAGTTTTCAGACAAAGAAATAAAAACTATCAATAAGCATGAAAAAATTCTCTAAATCACTACTGATTAAATAAATGCAAATTAAAACAATTCTGAGGTACCATTTCACACCTATCAGATTGGCTAATATAACAAAAAAAGGAAAATAAACATTGGAGGGAAACTTGGGAAAACTGAGACACTAAGGCACTATTGGTGGAGTTGTGAACGGATCCAACCATGCTGGAGGGCAATTTGTAACTATACCCAAAGGGTTATAAAACTGTGCATACCCTTTGACCCAGTAATACAACTACTAGGTCTGTATCCCAAAGAAATTTTTTTAAAAAGAGGACCTATATGTTCAAAAATATTTATAGCAGTTTTTTATGGTGGCAAAGAACTGAAAATTTAGGGGATGCCCATGACTTGGGGAATGGCTAAATGAGTTGCAGCATATGATTGTGACGGAATACTATTGTGCTACAAGAAATGACAAGCAGGATGGTTTCAGAAAAACCTGGGAAGACTTATATGAAATTATGTGAAATAAGCAGAACTAGGAGAACATTGAACACGGTAATAGCAATATTGTATGATGATTAATTGTGAATGACTTAGCTATTCTCAGCAATACAATCCCAAAGGACTCACGATGAAGCATGAAGCATGCGATCTGCCTCCAGAGAAAAAAAATGATATTGTCTGAATACAGACTAAAGTATGCTTTTTACTTTTTTTTTTATTAATCTTGTACAAAATGACTAACATGGAAATATTTTACGGGATTGCACATGTATAAACTATATCAGATTGCTTATCTTCTCAGGGAGGGAGGGAGAGAATAGAACTAAAAACTTAAAAAAAAAACCCAAATGTTAAAAATTGTTTTAATGGGTAATTGTGTGTATATATGGGGGAGTGAAGTATTATTTTAAAAATATATATTGCAGCCTACTCCAGTGGTCAAAAAGTAGCAATTGATGTTTATACCAGGTTTTCCTGGATGACAATTTTGTGCAATTCTGTTTCAATTAAATCCAATTTATGCTCAAGTGAAGACATCACCTCTAATATTGGTAATTTGGTTTTCTTCCCTTTTCTAACTCAAATTAACCAATAGCTTATCTATTTTATTTTTTTCCTTATAAAACCAGCTTCTAGATTTATTAATCCAGTGGTTCTTATTTTTAATTTTATTCATCTCTCCTTTGATTTTCAAGATGTCCAATTGTTTAATTGGGGATTTTTCATTTGTTCATTTTCTAGGTTTTTTTTCTAGTTGTATACCCAATTTATTCATCTGTTCGCTCTTTTTTTTTTTTTTTTTTTTGGTTTACATGTTTGGAGACATAAAATTTTCCTTTACTTCTGCTACATCCCATAAATTTTTTAATGTTGTATCTTTGTTATTCTCTTTAATGAAATTGTTTCCTATGACTTTTTTTTTTTTAAGCAATCGGGGTTAAGTAACTTGCTCCAGGTTACACGGCCAGTTATTTCTGGGTGTGGTGCTGAGTGTCTGAGCCTGGGATTCGATCTCCAGGTCGTCCCAACACTGGAGCCGGTGCTCTTACTCACTGAGTCACCTGGCCGCCCCTAAGCAATTGGGGTTAAGTAACTTGCTCAAGGTTACAAGGCCAGGTGTTTCTGGGTGGGTGCTAAGTGTCTGAGCCCGGGATTCGATCCCCAGGTCTTCTCAACACTGGAGCCGGTGCTCTTGCTTGCTGTGCTACCTGGCCACCCCCTATGACTTGTTTTTTGATTCATTCTTTAGGATTAGTTTCCAATTAATTTTTAATTTTATGCTTCCACAGTCCTTTATTAAGTGTACATTGTATTATGGTCTGAAAAGGGTGCATTCTAATATTTCTGCTTTTCTGCATTTGGAGTGAGGTTTTTATAAGTGTGATCAGGGATTTTTTTGGGTGCCATCTACAACTAAGAAAACATACTCCTTTCTATTTGCATTCAGTTTTCTTTAGAGGTCTCTCATATCTTAAATGTCTAGTATTCTATTCATCTCCTTAACTTCTTTCTTATTTAAGGGTAGACTTGTCTAACTCTCAGAGGGTAAAGTTGAGGTCTCCCACTACTGTGGTTTTACTGTCTATTTCCTCCTATAATTCATAAAACTTTTCCTTTAAGACTTTGGATGCTATGCTATTTAGTGCATGTATGGTTAGTATTGATATTACATCAATGTCCATGGTGCCTTTTTAAGCATGTTGTACTTTCCCTGCTTGTCCCTTTGAATTAAATTTCTATTTTTTCTTTGAGATCATGGATGCTGCCTGTTTTTTTTTTCTTCAGCTGAAGCATATTAGATTCTACTCTAGCCCCATATATTAACTATATGTCTGTTTCAGCTGTGTTTCTTGTAAACAACATTGTTGGATTCTGGTTTCTAATCCATTCTAATTCACTTCCATTTTATGGATGAGTTCATCCCATTTACATACACAGTTATGATTACTTTTTATTTCCCTCCATCCTATTTCCTTCTGTTTATCCTTCTCTCTTTTTATCCTATCCTTCCTCTAAAGTCTATTTTGCTTCTGACCCTTGCCTTCTTTTATTTACTCTTCCTTTTAGCATCCTTCTTTCTCTTATCCCTTTCCCCTCCTAATTCCCTATGAGGTAAGATAGATTTCTGTTACCAATTTTAGTATTTGTGTATATTTTCCCCTCTTTGAACCAATTTACACGTGAGGTTCAGGTGTTGCCCATTCCTCTCCCCTTCTCCCACTCATTTTCCCTCCACTGGAAAAGCTCTTTGTTGCATGCCTCTTATGTGAAATAATTTTCCCCATTTTTCTTTTCTTTTTTCCCCAAACCATCCCTTTTTCTCTATCCATTTTTAAAACACCATCCCAACATAATCGACTACTTCATTCCCTCTTTCTCTGTAGACTCCTACCTACTCTAATAATGATAAAGTTCTTAGAAGTTACATGTATCATCTTTCCACATAGAAAGGTAAACATTTTAATCTTATTGAGTCTCTTATAATTTCTCTCATTTTTTTGTTTCTCCTGAGTCTTGCATTTGAAAGTCAAATTTTTATAGCTCTGGTATTTTTACCAGAAATGCTTCAAAAGTCCTCTTTTTCATTAAATATCCATTTTTCCCCCTGGAAAGACTATACTCAGTTTTGCTGCATAGGTTATTCTTGATTCTAATCCCAGGTCTTTTGCTCTCTGTAATATCATATCCAAGCTATCTGCTCCTTTAAAGTGGTAGCCGCTAAATCTTGTGTGATCCTGACTGGCTCCATAGTGTTTCTGACAGCTTTATACATTTTCTCTCTGAGCTGGGAGCTCTGGAATTTGGCTATAATGTTCTTGGGAGTTTTCACTTTGGGATCTCTTTCAAGAGATGATTGGTAGATTCTTTCAATGTCTAGGCTCTTTCTTTAATCATTGCTTTCAGGTAGTCCATTAATTCTTAAATTATTTCTCCTTGATCTATTTTCTAGGGCAGTCGTTTTTCTAATGAGGTATTTTACATCGTATTCTATTTTTTCATTATTTTGACTTTGTTTTATTGCTTCTTGGTGTCTCATGGAATCATTAACTTCCACTCACCTAATTCTAGTTTTTAAGGAAGTTTTCTTTAAGTGAGCTTTTGTACCGATTCAATTTTTGTTTGTTTGTTTTTTGCTTTTTTTTTTAGGGTAATTGGGGTTAAGTGACTTGCCCAAAGTCACATGGCTAGTTAGTGTGTCAAGTGTCTGAGGCCGGATTTGAACTCAGGTCCTCCTGACTCCAGGGCCAGTGCTCTATTCACTGCACCACCTAGCGGCCCCTCAATTCAACTTTTTTAAGGAGTATTTTTCATCAGTGAATTTTTGTGCCTCTTTTAGAATTTACCATTAGGCCAATGTGCTTTTTGAGGCATTGTTTTCTTCTGTGTTTTTTGTGTCTCTTTTACTAAAACTGTTAACTGTCTTTTCCACAGTTTTCTTCTTTCATTAACCTGTTTGCCTAATATCTCTTTTACCACTCTCATTTGATTTTGAAAATAATTTTTTTAGCTCTTCCAAGAATTCTTGTTGGGCTTGTGTCCAATTCACATTTTCCTTTGAGGTTTTGTTTTGTTTTTTTTAGCTATTTTGACTTCATTGTCTTCTGAGTTTGTGTCTTGATCTTCCCTGTCACAATAGTGACTTAAATGGTCAGGTTCTTTCTGTTTGCTCATTTCCAACTTACTCCTCGATTCTGAACTTTATGTTAAAGTTGGCTCTGTTCCCAGTGTGTGTGGGGGAGGGGCACTATCTCAAACTTCAGGCTTTTTCACACTGCTGTTTCAGAGCTAGTTCGTGGGGTTTGGAAATCTTTGGTGCTTCCAAGGTGGTGGGATCTGAGGAGAGGTGCAGTCACAGCTTTCCTGGACTGCACACTGGTCTTCACCCAGGAAGAGTCCCTGATCCCTTGGGATTGCAATTGATATTGCTCCTCAGAAACCTAGCTCCCTTGGGACCAGAAACAATACTGTTGCTCATGGTCCTTGATCCCTTGGGACCCGAAGTGATACTGTTCCTTAGGGTCCCTGATCCCTTAGGACCAAAAGCAATATTCCCTTCAGGGCTCCCACTTCCTCTCAACTAAAAGTACTCCTCTCTGCTCTTGAACTATAACCCATAAATGGGCATGTACAATAGAACTGCCAAATAGCATCCTGTCCTACATCCAGTGTTAACACAGGTGTCCCCTCTAATTTCTTTCTGATCAGTTGCCAGGACCCCTTACTGTTTTTGCTTTGAGAGCTCCCAAAGATGTGCTGCTTCTGTTACCACCATTAGTCCCACCACTGATGTTTCATCAACATGGGCTTTGGGTTGGCCTCCACCCTTAGTGTCACAGATATCCCTTTCCAACCTAAATTTCTCGGGCTGGAATAATGTCTCACTATGACCTTTTATTGGCTTTGCCACCCTAGAATTCAAATTGAAGTGTTAAAATTGTCTAGAAGGGAATGTTGGGAGAACTCAGATGAGTGTTTTTTCTACTCCACCATTGTGGCTACACCTCTAGGAAATTGTTTCAATCACTTTTTTTTCAAATGCTTCATTAACTTCTGGTTTACATCATTTATTTCCACCAGACTTTGAGTTATAAATCTTCTCCATGTTTTTCCCCTACCCACTGACCCAAAATAGTGGTGCCATAGGATATCCCCTGCTCCAATCTGCTCTCTCCCATATCTTCTCCCATATCCCCTTCTACTTTTCCAATAGGGCATGGTGGATCTCTATGTTCCAGTGCCTATATATCTCATTTCCCAATTACATGTAAAATAATATTAATAATAGCATATATATGTATATATATTTAAACATTTGCTTTTAAAACTTTGAATTCTAGATTCATTCCTTTCCTCCCTTGTCACCCACCCTTCTTACTGGGAAGATAAGCAATTCAGTATAGGTTGTACATATATAGCTAATTGCAAAACATTACCATAGTAGATATATTGTAAAAGACTGACTGTATTTCCCTCCCTCCTATCCCACCTCCCACTTGTTCTATTCTCTATTTGATCCTGTCCCTTTTCAAAAGTGGTTGCTTCCAGCTTCCCTCCCCCTCCAGCCTGCCCTCCCTTTCATCATCCCCCCTCTTATCCCCTTCCCCCCTACTCTCCTATAGGGTGAGATACCCTATTTAGTATGTATGTCATTCCCTCCCTGAGCCATATTCAATGAGAATAAGGTTGACCCATTCCCTTTTGCCTTCCTGTTCTTCCCCTCCATTGCAACCATTTTCCCTGGCCTCTTATATATGAGATAATTCACCTCATCTGTCTCTCCCCATCTCCTCTCCTTATATTCCTCTCTCACCTCTTAATTTCACCTTTTAAGTATCATCCCTTCTGAATAAATTGTTCCTGTGCCCTCTATCTATACCTGTAAACATATATACACACACATTCACATATGTATTCGTATACCTATATACCCTCCTATATAGACATATGTATGTATTTTTTCTATTCCCTTCAACTATTTTCATACTGAGAAAAGTTTCATAAGTTACAATTATCATTTTTCTATGTAGGAATGTAAATAGTTCAACTCTGATAAGTTGCTTATGATTTCTTTTCCCTATTTTCCTTCTTATGCTTCTCTTGCTTCTTATATCTGAATGTCAAATTTTCTATTCAACTCTGGTTTTTTCATCAAGAATGCTTGAAAATCCTCAATTCCACTGAATGACCATATTTTCCCCTGAAACATGATACTCAGTTTTTCTAGGTAGGTGATTCTTGGTTTTAATCCCAGCTCCTTTGACCTCCAGAATGATCATATTCCAAGCCCTTCAATCCCTTGGTGTAGAAGCTGCCAGATCCTGTGTTATCCTGATTGTGTTTCCACAATATTCAAATTGTTTCTTCCTGGCTGCTTGTAATATTCTCTCCTTGATCTGGGAATTTCAGAACCTGGCTATAATATTCCTAGGAGTTTTCTTTTTGGGATATTTTTTAGGAGATGATCGGTGGATTCTTTCAACCTCCATTTGGCCCTCTGGTTCTAAAACATCAGGGCAGTTTCCCTCAAGAATTTCTTGGCAGATGATATCTAGGTTCTTTCTTTGATCATGGCTTTCAGATAGTTCAATAATTTTAAAATTCTCTCCTGGATCTATTTTCCAGGTCAGTGGTTTTTCCCACAGGATATTTCAAATTGCCTTCTATTCTTTCATTTGTTTGGATCTGTTTAACAGCATCTTGATTTCTCATAAAGTCACTAGCTTCCATTTGCTCCAATCTAATTCTGAAGTAATGATTCTCTTCACTGAGCTTTTGAGATTCTTTTTCCATCTGGCAAATTCGACTTTTTAAGGCATTCTTCTCATTGCCTTTTTGAGCCTCTTTTGCCATTTGAGTTAGTCTATTTTTTAAGGTGCTATTTTCTTCAGTCAGGTTGTTGACTCTCATTTCATAATTTTCATAATTTTCTTGCATCATTCTCATTTCTCTTCCCAATTTTTCCTTCACATCTCTTATTTGCTTCTTAAGGTCCTTTATGGCCTGTAATCAGTTTGTATTTTTCTTGGAAGCTTTTGGTGCAGGAGTTCTGACTTCACTGTCTTCTTCCTGTTCCATGATTTGATCCTTTTTGTCCCCAAAATAGGAGTCTAATATTGGATTCTTCTGTTTGCTTTCCTTCCTTTGCCTGGTCATGTTGCCCCTCAATTACCTGACTTTGGGGCTTTTTGCCACAGTAGGACTCTATTACCATACAGGGGAGCTTCATTCCAAATGCTGGGGTTTTCTCAGCTGCTGGAGGGTTCCATCTCTGAAGTCTCCACATGCTCTGGCAAGCTAGTTGCACACCCCATGACCTCCACCCTAGACTGAAATCCAGATCCAAGCAGGTTAAAGCAAGAGCTACCGTGTTTCCCCGATAATAGGACCTATCCCAAAAATAAGTCCTCCCCTTACTGTGTAAGATTCCTCTAAAATAAGCCCTCCCCTGAAAATAAGCCCTATTGAGACTGCTACGGTAGTGAAGGTGATCCCCTGCGCTACACACTACATTATGGTACCCTCTGTATGCACCGTCCCCCCCCCCCCCCGGTGAAACACACGCCGCGCTCCGAGCTGCATCCAATCAGAGCTGCAGCAGTGAGCATGTCATCCTGTTCTTCCCCAGTGATTTGCTTGCTGACGCCATTGAGAGCAGTGCCACGGAGGAGAGCCGAGGCAGGACAACATAAAAACCCAGTATGTAAGCGGGAGTGAGGGGGCATGATGGAGGATAAAAAGGGCATGATGGAGGAAAAAAGAAGAACTCAGGGGGCATGATGGAGTGAAAAGAAGGACTGATGGTCATAGTTTTATTATTCTGTCTGTTTTGACCCCCAGACATGAGTACAAAAAGGAAGATCTATACTGTTGAGTATAAGAAAGCAATTGTAGAGGAGTCACATGGCAAGAATCTTGCAGTTTTCTGTAAAGAAAAACTTTTGGATCTTCAAATGGTCAGAAAATGGAGAGCAGATTATAATAACCTCAATCAACAGGTGGATGAGGGAAAAGGGAAAAAGCGCAGGTCTGGATCAGGTCGGCAGCTCTTATATCCTGACTTGGAGATCGATCCTCATTGGCGAATGGATTGCTGACAGGAGAGCAAAGGCCTTGGTTGTGTGCAGGGCTGATATTCAAGCATTTGCCCTTTCAATGGCACCAGAGTTTGAAATGGTCTCAGAAGGATTCAAAGCATCACAACACTGGTTGGACGGTTTTCTTCAATGGTATGAACTGTCCCTACGTAAGAAGATCAACAACACTGTTAAAGCTGGAAGATGCTGAAGTTATTAAATGTGCACTTGCATTCAAGTCCTTTATTGATAGGATCGACATTTCCAAGTACCTGCAATATGATTGCTATGGATGAAACTGCAGTGTTTATGGGACAAGGATCTCAAACAACAATTCATCACAGGGGTGCAATGTCAATCTACATTCCCACCACTGGCTATGAAAGTGCACGGGTCACCTGTGTTTTGGCAATTCGTTTGGATGGAAAGAAAGCCATACCTCTAATCATCAGTAAGGGCAAGAAAGATAAGATTGAACGTGTATCTGGCATTTACGTTCTTGAAACTGAAAAAGCCGGGTGTACACAAGCCGTTATAAGAAAGTGGGTTGATTTAATGCTGCCACTTATTATGCGAGGTAACCAAAGAGGTCTGATAGTCTGGGATTCAGCCAGCACTCACCGCGCTAAAGAAATGAAGAACTTCCTTGCAGAGAGAATAGATCAAGTAATGATTCCTGCAGGAATGACTGCCTATCTCCAGACCCTTGATATTGCAATAAACAAGCCATTCAAGGACCATTTGCACATGGAAGTCAATGACTACATTGAAAATAGAATGGAAAGAAATCAGCGTGGAAACTTTGTGAAGCCCTGTCTGCAAGAAGTCGTGACTTGGGTGAAGAAGTCATGGGATAAAATTACTGACAGCTGTGTCGCCAAGGCACTACGAGCAGGTTACCTGGACAAGACATATTCATTTAAAGAGAGCTATATTGCTGGACATGACAGATTGGGTCCACTTCTTCTGAAGGAAATGGAGGCGCAAGACATCTAGGACGGAATTCAGGGTATGGACACTTATGACGATGTTGTTGAAGAAGATGACATGATCATTATTGAATAAAGGTACATTTTTTTGTTCACATTTACCTGTTTATTAAAATTGCTGTCAATGTTCATTAAAATAAGCCCTCCCCTGAAAATAAGCCCTCTGGTGTTTTTCTGTCCAAAAAAGTAATAAGACAGTGTCTTATTATCGGGGAAACACGGTATTACCCCTCTGACTGGCTGCTTGGTCCCCCTACAATCTTCAGGCCAGGAGCTGAAGCTGCTATGTGGTGGCCTGCAGCCCTCAGTGGCTTCTCGCCCCTGGGGCAAAAGCTGAGGCACTCCCAACTACTGGATCCCAAAGTCCACACTGCACTGACCTCTCACTTTGTCCTTAGCATGTATGTGTTGATAATTCTGGAAACTGCCACAGCTGCTGGTGATCTGGAGTCCCTCTAGCCAGTGGTTGGTTAGGCTAGCCCTGGGGCTAAGGTCGGCTCCCAGAGTGCTGCCCTGGCCACCGGCCAGCTAGGCTGTCCTCAGTGGGAGGTTAGATTCTCTGTGTCATTTTGTGGGTTCTGTAGCTCCAAAGTTAGTTCAGAGTCCCCTTTTACATGAATTGGAGGAGGTGGAAGCCAGAGGCCCAAGGAAGTCCTGTTTCTACTCTGCCATCTTGACTCCTCCCCTTGCTTCAATCACTCTTTATAAAAGTTTTAATGTGTGTAAAGTCAGGGAGAGGGGAATCTGGGAAGCCCCTGATACATTTAATAAGTTCCCATACTCAACTTTGTGGGATTATAGGGCATGGGCTTCTGTCAGAAGGGCCTCTCCCAAGAATTTCAAGAGCTTTAAAACAGCTTGTCCCTTCCTTTTCTCTGTACTGTCTCCCTTGTACTTTCCAAACTGGAGTGCTGCAAGGAGGGGAAAGCAGATTTCTCCCCTTACCTGCAAACCCCAGAGTAGAAAATGGCACCAGGGAGAAACACATGGAGGTTGCCTATGTTTTTCCAGGTAGCTTAAAAGGGTTCTTGGCTATATCCTGCTTTTTTGTTTCCTTTTTCCAGTACAGTTAAAAATCAGAGTGGTTAAAAATGGATGTTTGTATCCCATGGGGATTTAGTCCATTGACAATCCTGTGTTTGAGAGTTCCCAAGAGATCAGAAGAATTCTTGACTTCAGGCCTTAGGAAAATGGCCTTTAAGAAGGAAGTTTTCCTTAAAAGCATGTTTCTTAGAAGAGTCAGAAGATTTTCACCAAGGGACTAAAGCCATGCCATGACAGGAAGCAAGAGATGTTTACCTTGCTAACCCTGCTATTGCCATGAATTGCTTTGACAGTGCTGGTACAAGGAGAATGGGAAGGATTTTTTCAGCAGATTCCCAAAGTCATCTTCCAAGAATTTCAGAGGGGAGAAACCAATGGGTTAGTGGAGAGGCAGGGCAAGTTAGAGATCTGATCAAGTGGTAAAGTGGACGACATTGAGCTTTATATGATTAAACATCGGTGTCTCTGTTTTGTTTCTGAAATAAATAACCCCAAGCCTTTAGCAGATTCTCACATGTTCATATTAAGTGGAAATCAAGGAACTTTTTTTAAATGAGAAAACTAATGGAAGGAGTTCTTTGCTATCATATTTTAACACACTAAAATCTCAGCTAAATCAATGGCATTTAAAACTCCATTATATCCTTCCCTGAGGAACACAGTATCTGTTGGTGTCCATGTTATCAAAGGCATTTTGTCATTGTACAGTGCATTGAAGACACACTATCACTATTTCTGGGCATGATTTGTTTGGACACTATTGAGAAGTACTAACTCTTCTCAAGTCTGAGATCTAATGACAAGGAACAACACTGCTCCCTGAAAATACTGCCTTTTGTAGACACCAAGTCAAACTATATGCCTCAAAAAGATATGATGCACTGTTCTCTCGTTGTCAGGTTGCTGATGCCCTTTTCTCTGATGATAACTGGATTACAATTTGTCTGCACAGCTGAATTTTGGCCCTAAGTATGAGATTTGGAGCTATTTAGAAGAAAATAGTGAATGTTCTGATGAGGGTAAGGGAAAATATGGCTCAAGGATTATTTTTCTTACGGTTGATGACTCTGTATCCTGAACCAAAGAACTATCAGTGATTCACTTTCCCTCACCTGCCAGAAAACAAAAACTGAGTAAGACATGACAGTTTTCTAACTAACTTTTCAACTAGGCAGTCACTTTCTTGGGAAAAGTAGTCTGGTTAACACTAATTCAACTGGCACAGAAGACAAAAGACAAAAATAGCCAATACTGATAGGTTATGGGAAAATAGGTACATTAAAGGACAATTGGTCAAACAATGATTTGGCCCAACAATTATGGAAATTAATTTTGAACTACTTCAGAAATCATTCTATTATATATACCTTTTGGCCCAGAAATTCCATGACTGATCAAAAAAACATTTGTTAAGTGCCTACTTAATGTGCCAGGAATGGTGCTAAGCACTAGGGATATAAGAAGTGGCAAAAGACAGCCTTGCCCTCCAGGAACTTACAATCTAGTAGGGCATATATCTTAATAAATTTAAAGCCAGTGCTCCAGCCATCATTATCTCTTGACACAAAACCACTGAGTTTTCAGGAAATCTTTTGTAGCTCTTCTAGCCATGGATGGGCCTAGTCTCTAAACGACTAGCAATATTTATGCATCAGAACTGAAAGTCTACATACACATATAAAATGACTGCCTATCAAGTGAGGAATGGTTGAATGAATTTTGGGATGTGAATGTAATAGAATATTATTACACTATAAAAATAATAGATGTGAATAATCTAGAAAAGCTTAGAAATATTTCTTTCTTTTTAACATTCATTTTTTAAAAATTTTGAGTTCCAAATTCTCTCCCTCCCTTCCCCATTCATTGAGAAGGCAAGCAATACATCAATTTTACATAAATATATTTCTGTATTATCCGTGTTGTTAAGAACAAAACAAAAAAGCAACAAAACAAAGTAGAAAAACTATGCTTCAATCTACACTCAAGAGTTCATCACTTTTAACCCTGGAAGTGGATAAGATGGGTCCTTTGGAATTGTCTTAGATCATTGTCTTGATCAGAGTACACAGCTGTTCATGCTTATAACACTGCTGTTATCACATATATTCTCTTGGTTCTGCTCACTTCACTTTACATAAGTTCCTATAAATCTCTTCAGGCTTTTCTGAAACCATTCTTTCATTTCTTACAGCACAGTAGTATTCTATCACAATCGTATGCCACAACTTGTTCAACCATTCCCCGATTGATGGACATTCCCTAAATTTCCAATTCTTTGCCACCACAAAGGAGCTTCTATAAAAGTTCTTGTACTCATGGGTCCTTTTCCCTTTTCTTTGGGATACTGACTTAGTAGTGATATTGTTGGATCAAAGGGTATGTACAGCTGGATAGCCCTTTGGGAATAGTTCCAAATTGTTCTCCAGTTCACAACTTAGTTCACAACTCTACTAACAGTGCATCAGTATCCCAATTTTTCCACATCCTCTCTGGCATTTGTCATTTGCCTTTTCTGTCATATGTGAGTACCATATATGCTGAGACTAAAGGGGAGGGAGGGTTGGTGTGAGATGGTTTGTTTGCATATGATTGTGCACTCAATTCAGTCTCTGAAGCTGAGATGCAACAAAGTATTGATCAATTGATTCTCTTCTGCTTATGCTAATTTTGGCCTAACAACACCAAGAAAACATTCTTCACCAGTGAGCACCGCACCATCCATATGTGGAACCATCAGTTACAGCAAATGGAAAAATTTTGAATGCTATAGGTAAATTCACTTACAGTGGCAGTATACTTTCCAGGGATGTACACATAGATGATGAGGCTGATACATGCATTTCCAGAGCTAGGCTAGTGTTTGGGAGGCTCCAAAGGAAAGGGTGGGAGAGAAGAAGTTGATTGCTTACATAAGTGAAAGTCTACAAAGCCATTATGCTGACCTCATGGTTGTATGTCTGTGAAACCTGGACACTATACCAGTGACATGCCAGGAAACAATCACTGCAATTTAAATTGTCTTAGGAAGATTCTAAAGATCACCTGGTGAAATAAGGTACTTGACACTGAGGTCTTTCTCAAACTAAACTTCCAAGCATTAAATCTCTACTGCAAGAAGTGTAACTCCAGTGGGTTGGCCATGTTGTTTGAATGACAAACATATGTTTGCCTAAAAGACTATTTTATGAACTCATGTGAGGCAGGTGCTGACAAGATGGTCAGAAGAAGCAATACAAGGAAATTCTCAAGGTCTCTCTGAAGAACTTTGAAATCAATTGTGTGACATAGGAGACACTGGCAAAGAACTGCCCAGCATGCTGTGTCTGCATCAAAGAAGGAGCTGTGCTCTATGAACAAAGCAGAATTGTGGCAGCTCAAAAGAAACATGAGATGCACAAATTTAGAAATCTCTCCACTTCAAATGTTCCTATGGACTATTTGTGCCTGACCTGTGGTAGAGTCTTCCTAGCTCAAACTGGTTTGATCAGCCACAGTGGGACATTAACATAGTGATGCCATTTCGGTCCTCTTCTAGAATGAAGGATAACGAACAATTTGTGTAGATGATAACAGATGCTACAGGAATTTGGGAGAGGAAGGAGTCATTGTGGGCTAGGGTAAGGTCTGGTAGGGCTTCAAAGGGGAGGTGGGATTTGAACTGAGCCCTGAAGGATAAGTAGAAAGGTAATTGGCAGAGAGAAGAGGGAAAGGCATTTAGGGCAAGGGCAACAATGTGAATGAAAGCAGACCATTATGAGGCAAATTTAGGTGGTATGCCAGGATGGCAGACACAGAAGAACACTGGAGTTTTTTCAACCAATTAATGGAATCAGAAAGTCAAGTTCAAGCATTTAAATGCTTATTGTGTGCAGAACACTGTCCTGGGTCCTGAAGGAAATAAAAGATTTAGATGCCTCACCACAGTCAGAAGAAACCCTGACTCTGCTCCTACCAAACTATAAACTCCAACATCAACAGCTTAGAGAGTTATAAAACAGTGTGTGAAGTCCAGGAAGAAAGGTTGTAGCCTATAAGGGGATCAGGGAAGGCTTCATGGAAGAGGAGACATTTGTGTTAGTTCATAAAGGGTAGGAATTCCACAAAGGAGTAGAGAAGGCAAAGCAATGGGCAAATAGGAGAGCAGCAGGTTGGGAGTGGGTAGAGAGTAGACCAATGTGACTGGAAAATGGAGTGTGTGAAGAGGAGTAATATGAGATAAAAGCCAGAAAGGCTGGGAGGCACTAGATTGTGCATGGTCCCAAGTGCTAGGCAAACAAGTGTTAAGTTTACACAAATGGCAACAGGGAGCCACTGAACCTTCTTAAGCATAATAGTAACACAACTAGCTCTAACATGAAATGTAAAAATGGGGACAATATCATCTACCTCTCAGAGCCGTTGTGAGTCAAATGAGATAATATTTGTGAAGTGCCCTGTGCACAGTGCCCTGGCACATAGTAGGTGACATATAAATATGCTTTCCCCAAATTCCATTCCTTTATAGTAATGGTTGCTAAATATTGTGTGACCCTAACTTTAGCCCTTTGATACTAAGGAGATAAGATGTTCCAGCAGATGCCAATGCCACTAGCAGTGATGTATGATTGAAATTGCTGTGTGGAAGTTTGTTGGACTGTTTTGTGAAGACTTCTGAAAGACACTGAATGGGAAGCAAACTGGGTCCAGAACTGAAGTTCAGAATTCTTCCTCCCTTTCGATTTGTGCTTCTCTGGAAAATACTCTGGAGCCAGAATACACACTTCACTTCTGATCTATTTTAGAGGATGTACAAGATTCCAGCATGTTCCCCAGAAGCTGCTCTGAAGAGGATTTAAGTCGATTTGTTTATGTTGGCGAAATGTATGGTCTGGCCTGATGAAGTGCAGTGTTCTTTCCTCCTGCTGTCCTGGCAGGAAAAAATACTCCTCTCCCTAATTCCCAAAGCTAACTGTTCTGTTTTTTCTGCTTCCAGAGTTAGGAGCTTTTCTGATTGAAAGTGCTTGGAGAAAACATCTTCAAACATGCGTGTCCCTCCCTCCACTCTACTGATCAGGATGTAACTGTTCAGGCATTAAAAAAAAAAAAAAGAGGTACTAGTCAAACGCACCTTTTATTGTCTCAATGTGTATCACAAAGGCAGCTGCTGATTAATCTAAGACTTGCCTGCCTATGTGAGATGGATTGCAAAGGTGAATTAGGGCTTGAATCACAACAAACATGATTTTTTTTAATCTCACTGTGACCTTTATAAGTAAATCTTTCTTTAAGAAAATCCAATTAACAAAAACCTGGAGGAATTGTACAGTTCTTAGAGATAAAAAATTCTTAGTTTAATTAGCTCATTTCTTAGTTTATTTTCTCTGCCAAGAAGAATGACCCTTGCACTGGGAATGATGGAAAAAGAAGATAGAATGGATGAATAAAAATGCATTTTAAAGCTTAATGCTTTTAAATGTTATATGCAAGCTCTGAGGATATGAATGCAAAAACCAATATAATTTCTACCCTCAGGGAGCTTGCCTTATAATAAGAAGAGACAACACATAGCAGAGTGTTTTGGATTCAAAAATTACATGGATGGTAAGTGAAGTCATTCAGCAATTGAATGCCATCTTTTCTAGTACTAGTATTATTGATTTGATTACTATTCTGAGAGCAAAAAGGAGAAAGAGGGGACAGGGAAGGAAGATGTCCCGACTGCCCTGTGGTAGGTATGAAGCTATTAGAGAATTCTTACCAATTAGGAGCCATGGGCTCCAGGACAGGAACTAGAGTGCAAGGTAGGAGGCAGAGGCTAGAACAGTACAGCATGACAGGACTGCAGCCAGCTAAGAGATCACTTTGTTGTTGTTTATGAATAAACCACCTGCCCCCCAGGGTAACTACATCCTCAGTACTAAAAAACCTAGTGAAGAAGAATGCTGAGTCAGTGTTATCTCAAAGACTGGAAAATAGGAGAGGAATCACAGGATTAGGAAGAGAAAGGATTCCAATTCTAAAAAAAAAAAAAGAAAGAAAGGAAAAGAAGGAAATGAACAGTCTATATCCCATAAACCAACTTAATTTTGCCCTTTTAAAATTTTTTAATATTTTATTTTTTCCCAATTGCATGTAAAAACAATTTTAACCTCCAATTTTTAGAATTTTGAGTTCCAAATTCTCTCCCATCCACCCTCTCCTTCCCCATCATTAAGACAAGCAATTTGAGAATGATTATACATGTACATTCATACAAAACATATTAGTCATATTGTGAAAGAAAACAGACAAAAAAGAAAAGAAAAAGAAAGTAAAAATGAGAATGCTTCTATCTGCATTCGATCAGTTCTTTCTCTGGAGATGGACAGAATTTGTCATCATTGGTTTTTTAGAATTGTCTTAGATCTTTTTTTGAAGGGAATAGCTGAGTTATTCACAGTTGATCATTGTCCACTATTGCTGTTACTATGTACAATGTTTCCCTTGTTCTGTTCACTTCATTTTGCCTCAGTTTACCTAAGTTTGTCCAAGTTTTTGTGAAAGAATCCTGTTCATTTTTTTAACACAATAGTATTCCATCACAATTATATGCCACAACTTGCTCCAACATTTCCCAAGTAATGGGCATCCCCTCAATTTCAAATTCTTTAACATCATAAATGGGGCTGCTCTAAACATTTTTGTATGTATAGATCCTTTCCTTTTTTATTTAATAGTATTATTGGGGTCAAAGGATATGCCCAGTTTTATAGCCCTTTGAGCATAGCTCCAAATTGTTCTCCAGAATGGTTGGATCAGTTCACAACTCTACCAACAGGGCACTGGTGTCCCAATTTTCCCACATCTCTTCCAACATTTATCATTTGCTTTTTCTGCCATATTAGCCAATCTGAGAGGTGTGCGGGGAACCTCAGAGTTATTTTAATTTGCATTTCTTTAAGCAAGTGATTTTGAGCATTTTTTCACATGACTATAGATAGCTTTGATTTCTTCATCTGAAAACTGTCTGTTCATATCTTTTGACCATTTTATCAATTGAGGAATGACTTGTATTGTTATAAATTTGATTCAGTTCTCTATATATTTGAGATGAGTTCTTTATCAGAGAAACTTGCTATAAGTCCCTCTCTCCCTCCCTCCCCCCAGTCTTCTGCTTTCCTTCTAATCTTGGCTGCCTTAGTTTAGTTTGTACAAACCCCTTTTAATTTAATGTAACCAAAATCACACATTTTACATCTCATAATGCTCACTATCTCATGTTTAGAAATAAATTCTTCCGTCATTTATAGATCTCACAGGTAAACTATTCCATGCTCCCCTAATTTGCTTATCATAAAGGCATCACCTTTCATGTCTAAATTACATACCCATTTTGACCTTATCTTGGTAAATTATATGAGGTACCTATACCCGGTTTCTGACAAATTGCTTTCCAATTTTCCCAGCAGTTTGTCAAGTCGTGAGTTTTTGCCCCAAAAGTCTGGATCTATGTATATCAAACAAAAGATTATTATCATTGTTTCCTACTACGTATTGCATACCTAATCCGTTTCACTGGTATACCACCACTCTATTTCTTAGCCAGTATCAGATTGTTTTGATGATTACCATTTTGTAGTACAGTTTGAGATCTGGCACATGTAAGTTACCTTTCTTCACATTTTTTTTTTCACTAATTCCTTTGATATTCTTGACCTCTTGTTTGTCCAGATATATTTTATTATTACTTCTCCTAGCACTATAAAATAATTTTTGGTAGTTTGGTATGGCACTGAATATGTATATTAATTTAGGTAGAATTGTCGTTTTTGTTACATTGGTTCAGCCTACCTATGAGCATGTGATATTTTTTCTAATTGTTTAGATTTGACTTTTGTGTGAAAAGTATTTTGTAATTATACCTTTTACAGATACTATTTGTTCTTGGTTTTAGACAAATACTGATAACAATGAAATAATAAATAATGAAAGCTTCATTTATTCCTATAACACTTCGAGTTTTGAATAGGAATGAGTGTTTTATTTTGTCAAAAGGTTTGTCTGCATCTACTGAGATAATCATATGATATCTGTCAGTTTTGTAATTGATATGAGCTATTATGCTAATATTTTTCCTAATATTAAACAAGCTCTGCATTCCTGGTATAAATCCTACCCGGTTATAGTGTATAATCTTTATGATATATTGCTGCATTTTATTTAAAATTTTTGCAACAATATTATGGAAATTGGATTATAGTTTTCTTTCTCTGTTTTGACTCTTCCTGATTAAAGTATCAGCACCATATTTGTATTATAAAAGGAATTTGGTAGGACTCCTTCTTTGTCCATTTTCCCCAAATAGTTTATATAGTATTGCAATTAATTATTCTTTGCTCCATAGAATTCACTTGTGAATCCATCTGATCCTGGGGATTTTTCTTAGGGAGCTCATTGATGGCTTGTTCAATTTCTTTTTCTAAAATAGGGTTAGGTATTTTCTACTTCTGTTCATCTGGCCAACTTATATTTATGTAAATAGCCATTCATTTCACTTAGAGTGTCAGATTTATTTGAAAATAATTGCAAATTATATGAACATGTATTGCTAATAATTGTTTTAATTTCCTCCTCATTGGCAGTGAATTCTTTTCATTTTTAATACTGGTATTCGGTTCTTTTTTCCTTTTAAATCAAATTGACCAATGGTTTATCTATTTTATTGATTTTTTTCCCCAAAAAACAAGCTCCTAGTTTTTATTAATTCAATTGTTTTCTAACTTTCAATTTTATTACTCTCTTCTCCAATTTTCAGGAATTCCATTTTGGTGTTTAATTGCGGATTGTTTTTTTAGTTGCATATCCAATTCATTGGTCTGTTTTCTCTATTTTATTGATGTGGTTAGAGAGAGAAACTTTCCCCTAAGTACTGTTTTGACTGCATCCCATAAATTTTGGTATATTATCTCATTGTTGTCATTCTTCTTAATGAAATTATTCTATTGTTTGTTCTTTTTTCCCCCCAATTTATTTATTTCTGTTTAGTTTTCAACATTCCACAAGATTTTGAATTACAAATTTTTCTCCCCATCTTTTCCCTACCCCCAACCCCAAAATAGCAAGCCTACTGAATACCCCTTCCCCCAATCTGTTCTCTCTTATCTCCTTTCCCATCCACACCCCCCTTTCTAGTAGGGCAAGATGGATTTCTATAACCCAGTGCCTGTATATCTTATTTCCCAGTTGCATGTAAAAAAGCAATTTTTTTAAAAAACATTGTTTTTAAAACTTTGAGTTCCAGATCTTTTCCTTTCTTCCCTCCTCACCCACCCCCACTAGGAAGATAAATAATTCAATATAGGTTGTACATGTGCAGTTATGCAAAACATTTCCATTGTAGTTATATTGTGAAAGACTAACTATAATTCCCTCCATCCTATCCTGTCCCCCCACTTATTCTCTTTTCTCTTTTGACCCTGTCCCTTTTCAAAAGTGTTTGCTTCTAACTACCCTTTCTCCCCCAATTTGCCCTCCCTTCTATCATCCCCCCTTTTATTCCCTCCCTCCCCCCATTTTCCTGTAGGGTAAGTTCAAGTGTGTATGTTATTCCCTCCTTAAGCCAAATTCAGTGAGAGTAAGTTTGACCCATTCCCTTTCACCTTCCTGCTCTCCCCTCCATTGTAACAATTTTCTCTTGCCTCTTTTATATGAGATAATTTAACCTAATTTATCTCTCCCTTTCTCCTTCTCCCAATATATTCCTCTCTTACCTCAATTTTATTTTTTTAGATATCCCTTCATATTTAACTCATCCTGTGCCCTCTGTCTATGTATACATCAACATACATAGGCACACACTCACATATATATTTATATACACATATACCCTCCAATATATACATATATATGTATGTGTGTGTATGTGTATATATTCCCTTCAACTATCCTCATACTGAGAAAAATCTTATGAGTTATAATTATCATTTTTCCATATAGGAATGTAAATAGTTCAACTTTAATATGTTCCTTATGATTTCTTTTTCCTGTTTACCTTCTTATGCTTCTCTTCTTGTATTTGAAAGTCAAATTTTCTGTTCAGCTGTTTTTTTTTTTCATCAAGAATGCTTGAAAACCCTCTATTTCAGGGGCAGCTAGGTGGCACAGTGAATAAAGCACTGGTCCTGGAGTCAGGAGGACCTGAATTCAAATCCAGCCTCAGACACTTGACACACTTAGTAGCTGTGTGACTTTGGGCAAGTCACTTAACCCCAATTGCTCTCCAAAAAAAAAAAAAAAAAAGGAAATCCTCTATTTCATTGAATGACCATATTTTCCCCTGAAGCATTATACTCAGTTTTGCTTGGTAGGTTATTCTTGGTTTTAATCCTAGCTCCTTTGACCACTGGAATATCATATTCCAAGCCCTTCAATCCCTTGATGTAGAAGCTGCTAGGTCTTGTGTTATCCTAATTCTGTTTCCACAATACTCAAATTGTTTATTCCTGACTGCTTGCAGTATTTTCTCCTTGACTTGGGAACTCTGGAATTTGGCTGTGATCCTTCCTAGCAGTTTTCTTTTGGGGCTCTTTTTCAAGAGGTGAGCAGTGATTTTTTTCAATTTCCATTTTGCCCTCTGGTTCTAGAATATCAGGGCAATTTTGCTTGATAATTTCTTGAAGGATGTTGTCTAGGCTTTTTTTTCTTGAAATATGTTGTCTAGGCTTTTTTTTTGATCATGGCTTTCAGGTAGTCCCATAATTTTTAAATGATCTCTCCTGGATCTATTTTCCAGGTTAGTGGTTTTTCCAATGAAATATTTTACATTGCCTTCTATTTTTTCATTTGTTTGAGTCTGTTTTATAGTATCTTGATTTCTCATAAAGTCATTAGCTTCCAATTTCTCCAATCTAATTTTGAAGGAGTTGTTCTCTTCAGTGAGTTTTTGAAATTCCTTTTCCAACTGAGTAGTTCAGCTTTTTAAGACATTCTTCTCCTCATTGACTTTTTGAGGCTCTTTTGCCATTTGTGTTAGTCTATTTTTGAAGGTGTTATTTTCTTCAGTATTTTGGGGGGTCTCCTTTAGCAGGCTGTTGACTTGCTTTTCATGATTTTTCTTCCCAATTTTTCCTTCACTCCTCTTACTTGATTTTCAGAATCCTTCTTGAGCTCCTCCACGGCCTGTAACTAATTCATATTTTTCTTGGAAGCTTTTGATGCAGGAGTTCTGACTTCATTGTCTTCCTCCCATTCCATGCTTTGATCCTTTTGTCCCCAAAAAAGGATTCTATGTCTGTTTGTGCTTCCTCTGCTTGCTAATCTTGCCGGCCAATTACTTGACTTTTGAGCTCTTTGCCACGGTAGAAATCTGCTTCCAGATTGGAGAGAGCTATGTCCCAAATCGCTGGGGCTTTTTCAGCTGCCAGAGCTATTAGGAGGGTGCCGTCTCTGCAGCCCCCACAAGCTCTAGCACACTGGCCACACACCCCAGGACCACCACCCAAGACCACAATCCAGATACAAGCAGGTCAAAGCAAGAGCAGTTATCCTCTGAATGGTCACTTGGTCCCCCTACAATCTGCAGGCCAGGAGCTCCTGAGGCAGCCACCATGCCTCAGCCACTTCTTGCCCCAGGGGCAGGAAATAGACCATGTTCTTCTCCACCCAGTTCCAACAGAGTTCCTGACTAACCTTTTACTTTCTTTTTGGCATTTATGGGTTGGGAAGTCTGGAAACCACCACAGCTGCTGGTCATTCACTCTCCTGAGGTCTGCTCCAGCAGCTGCTGGTCAGGGCCACCCCAGGGCCAGAACCATGTGGCTCACATGGGACTGTGCTTGGCTCCCAGCCTCATGTGATAGACCCTTCCTGCCGGCCTGCTGGGCTCCCTTAAGTGGGAGATTTGTTTCTGTCACTTTGTGGGTTCTGTAACTCTAAAATTTGTTTAGAGTAATTCTTCTATGTGTATTGGAAGTGGTGGGAGCCAGAGCTGCATGGAGGTCCTCTTTTTGTTCTGCCATCTTGGCTCCACCCCCCTACTGTTTGTTCTTTGAGCCACTCATTCTTTAGGATTAGATTATTTAGTTTCCAATTAATTCTCCATCTATGTTTTCCTGGGCCTTTATTAAGTAATATTTTATTGCATTGTGATCTGAAATGGATGCAGCATTTAATATTTTTGCTTGCTTTTTGAATTTTGTTGTGAGGTTTTATGCCTCATTACATGGTCAATTTTTGTGTAGGTGCCACGTACCACTGAGGAAGAGGTATATTCCTTTCTATTCCCATTCAATTTTTCTCCAAAATCTATCTTATCTAACTTTTCTAAAAATTTCTTCATGTACTTAACTTATTTCTTGTTTATTTTTTGGTTACACTTATCTAGTTCTGAGAGGATAAAGTTGAAGTCCCCTACTAGTATAGTCTTATTGCCTAATTCCTCCTGTAACTCATTTAACTTGTCCTTTAAGAATTTAGATACTGGGGGCGGCTAGGTGGTGCAGTGAATAGAGCACTGGCCCTGGAGTCAGAACCTGAGTTCAAATCCACTCTCAGATGCTTAACACTTACTAGCCGTGTGACCTTGGGCAAGTCACTTAACCCCAATTTCCCTGACCCCCCCAGAAAGAAAAAAATAAAGAATTTAGATACTGTACTATTTGGTATATGTATATTTAGTATCGATATTACTTCATTGTCTATGGTACCTTTTAGCAAAATGTAGTTTCCCTTCTTGTCCTCTTTAATTAGATCTATTTTTGCTTTTGCTTAAAAATCATTATTGCTACCCCTTCTAACTTTACTTTTTAAATTAACTTTAACTGATCACTTTTGTTCTTACATCATCTAATGTGTCTTTTCACTCCATATTGCCCCCTGTATACCTCCTGCTCCAGACTCTCAGGTAGCCCTCCTAAATATTTTTTTTAAAAGGAAAAATTTAGAAGAGAAAAAACCCCAGCAAAACTGATCAATACATTAAGAAAATATCTGTAATATTCCACATCTGTGGATCCCCCCTCCACCTTTGAAAAGTATTAGGGAGGTATTTTTTCATATTTATGGTTCTATTTACATTGTTGTAGCCTATATATAATTTTGACTCTGCCTACTTCATTCACTTTGCATATATTCACATGTCTTTCCATGCTTCTATGTACTTATCATATTTTTTACTGCAAAGTAAAATTCTGTCACATTTAAGTACCACTTTTCATTTTGCCATTTGCCAGCTAATGGACATTTACTTTGATTCTAGTTCTGTTACCACAAAAAATATTGTTATATATATTTTGGTGCATGTCAGCTTTCTTTTTTATCAGTGACCTCCTTGGGGTATATGTCTAAAAGTGTAATCTCTGGGTCAAAAACTATGGAAATTTGAACTACTTCTACTTATTTGTATGATTCCAAATTTTCTTCAAAATGAGTTTTAACAAAATTTACCAGTCCCAAAATTCATTAGTGTGTCTATCTCTCCATAAGCCAGCTTGATTCTAAGATTATTCATTTTATAAGTTTCCTAGGAATCAAAATAGATGGTTAATGGGTATCAAGAAAAGGAAGCCATGCTTGAAAAGACCTGGCAAAGTTTAATTAAGAACAAGTCATGCCCATAATACTGGCCTATACCCCAAAGAAGTCAATGGTAAAAAGAGATTGCTACTATAAAAAGTTACTATTAACATTTTGGTATATACATAAAGATTTAGAAACAAAACAAATGCCTGTCAATTAGAAAATGGCTAAACAAGATGTGGTACGTGAACATGAGGGGAGTATAACTGTACTAGATAGAACAGTGGATTGAGTGCTGGGTCTGGAATCAAGAAGACCAAAGTTCAAACCAGGCCTCAGACACTTGCTAGCCATGTGACCCTGGGCAAATCACAACTTTTGTGCCTTAGTTTCCTAACTTTAAAATTCTATCTTATAGGATTGTTAGGAGGATCAAATAAGATATCTGTAAGGCACTTAGCACAATACCTGGCATACAATAGATGATTAATAAATGCTCATTTCCTTCCTGTAAGAGATGAATATGAGAACATAAAGAAGACTTATATGAACTGCTAAATTGAAGGAAGCAGAACCAGGAAAACAACATACATAATTATTATAATGTTAAGGGAAAGAACAAATGATACTGGGTGCTGTGAAATTATAGTGACCAAGCTGGACCCCAAAGAAGAGATGAGACTAAACCTTCTTTCTTTTTGCAACTGGAAGGGACATTAGGCCGTGGGCATGGAACTCAAAGCTAAATGTTGGACTTGGTTGACACGTCGGTTAGTTCTGCTCAACATTTTCCCCCCTCCTTTATAAGGAATAACTGGAGGACAGGGTTATATATTGGGAAACAGACCAGTGGTGTCAAGCTCAACTAGAAATGGGGCTCTTAAACCACACATACAGATTCCTGAGGGTACATAGTGACTTTGAAAATCATTTATTAACATCTGTATTTTAAATATAGATAATCTGCTTCCAGACATACTCAGGGGTGTTGGGAGCTGCATGTAGCATGCATGTATGTCTGACACATTGATGCAGACAATGTAAAGAACAAGAAATCAGTAGAAATTTTTCTTAGGACAAGTCATGCTAGACTAACTTTCTTTCTTTCTTTTTTTGACCATTTTGCTCAACTAATAGATTAGGCTGTTACAGATTTCACATTTCTAGACTTTAACATTTGTAATAAAGTTATCACATTATCTTTTTTAAAAATTTTATTTTTTTTACTTTTATTTTACAACATTCAGTTCCACAATCCCTTGAGTTTCAAATTTTCTCCCCTTCCCTCTCATTCATGGTGGCATGGCATCAAATATAGGATCTACAAATAACTTCACATTAAAAAATAGTCAGGTTGTAAAGAAGGATTTTACCCAATGGAATTAATAATGGGAAAGAGGAAACAAAACAAAACAAGAAAAAGAAAGAGAGCAAGTCGTTTGCTTCAATCTGCATTCAGACTCTGCAGCTCTTTCTCTGGATGTAGATATCTCTTTCCATCATGAGTCTTTTGGAGTTGTTTTATAACCTTACGTTGCTGAGAGAAGCCCAGTCTATCAAAGTTAGTCATCACACATAGATTGTGTCTGTAATTGTGTACAAATTTCTCTTGGTTCTGCTCTTCTCAAGAATCACATATGTTGTGTGTGTTAATGGTTCAATGTCAATATGGCAGGAGGTTTCCTGTGGAGTGCCTCATGGGCATCTCTGCTAGGCTCTGTGCTTTTTATTTTTTTAATCAGTGAGTAAGATAAAAGCATAGATAGCACCCTCAAATTAGGAGATAACAGATGTAAATGTCAAGTCTTAGATTCCAAAAGCTCAGTTTCTTAAGTACAGAATGGGGGAAATCTGGGAGTTTTAGCAGACTTCAAGGTCAATGTAAGTTAGATATATGAGGACACAATATGATGTGGGCTGCATTGAGGCATGACTTTTGGGGATAAAGAGTTGATAGTCCCAGCTTTCTGTATTTGGTAACTGTATCTGGAATATTGTGTTCAATTCCCTAGATTGCCATTTAAGAAATAAATTCATTGATGCATCAGAGAGCATTTACACAAGGGCAACTAGGATGGTAAAGGGCTTGGAGTCCAAGTCATATGAAGATCAGTTGAAAAAGTTCATGATGTTTATTCTAATTAGAAATGAGACTTAGGGCAGGGAGATATGATAGGAATTTGAAGGGTGATACTTTAAAACAGAAATAGCACCATTTTGCCCTCATTCACCATTCTATAAGGTTAAGTTTCATCTTCTTATAAGTCACAAGACTACTCCCCCATTCCAGTTGTCACTCAATTTCAAGAAGTTGCAAGACTAATCACTCTTCGGAACTATGAAAGTCCCAGTCCTCTAGAGCCACCAGTAAGAAACAAGGTGACTAAATCTCTACATTCTGTTTTTCATTCCCTTCAACTATAACTATAGAAACCTAAGTTCAGAGTCCTTATGCTGACCAAAAGCCTTAGATCCAATATGTTTTTGCATTCATATGTCTTGCTGAATAAATCATCATCTGAATCAATCCCAGAATCTTTATTTCTTTTTAACAAAAGCCATCATATAAGAAGGGCAATTGGAATTGTTCTTTTGGCCATAGGAGGTAGAACCAAGAATGATGGGTACAAAGAGACAAATTTAGGCTCAAAGTTAGGAAAAATGCTGTTAATTGACCAAAAAGTTGAATGAATTACCTTGTGAAATAGGTAGTGGACTTTCCCTCACTGGAGGTCTTTAAGCAGGGGCTGAATGATCGATCACTTGTTGGCTATAATATGCTGGTGTATATACTTGATGTATACTTGCACTGGATTGCCATGATGGTTTGTTTTAAATTTAAAATCCTGTCATTCTGTGACCTCTAAGGCTGACTATTCTACTTCTACAAAGTTCCACTATGCAGCAAACAATTCTCTTACATCAAGGTTAAGACATGCCCTCGTCTGCTACTCAATGCTCACAGCTTTGCTTTCTGGGTCCATGCAGCATGAATCTAATCCCTCTATGTTAGAGGTCGGCTCTCGTGAGACGCTTGGGGGTCAGCCCCTGAGTGGACCGTGAGACGCCTGGAGGTCTCTACCCCTTCGGGTACTGGGATGGTCTCACTAACAGGCTGGCTCCACCCTCAGGAAGGTGGCCTCACTAACAGGCTGGCTCCACCCTCAGGGAGGAACTTGGGAGGAGCGCACCCGCCCCTTTTAGGGGGGCACGCAGGGCGAGGGATATAAAAGGGAGAATGCGGAAGGGTTGGGGGGAACTTCTGCTGACAATAAATAGCTGAAAACGGTCCTCGGGTGTTCTGCCTGGTTTCTTCTCCCAATCCCCACCCCCGGTCGGGAGCCGGAGACGTCCAAGGCCACTGGAGGTGGTAAGTAGGAGGCGGGGGTCGGGGCTATTCAGGAGAACCCCGACAGCTGGCGCCCAAACAGGGACCTGAGGGACCGCCTGCCCCACCTAAGCAGGCTTGGGTGGGAAGACTAGGCAGCCTCGGTAGCCGCTAATAGGCCCGAGAAGAATGGGGCAGGGAAGGAGTCTGCCCCGCATTGAGCCCGAGGACCAAGGAGTAGTAGCATGTCAGCTCTATAAGTTATACCGTCATCATGGCATAAAAATTCACATTAAGAGCTGCAGGAACTTTATAAAATGAGTGTGGACTGTCTGTCCCTGGTTACCATATTCCGGCATAGATCAGAACAGATGGGGAGTCATAGGACAACAAATGGCGTCTTTCCATGCCATCTCCCCCGGGGTACTCACTGATGAGGATTTTATAATCTTTAGAGTAGTCCAAGCTCTTTTTCAGTCCAATCCACCAACCCCGCTAGAAACTAAAGAAACTCAAGTGGGGAGTTCCATAAGGGGATCTTCAGATGAGGAAGAAGAGGGAGCGCCCCCAATATACCCGTGGGGAGAATTCCGCTGTGCAGCCGCTCCCGAACACCCTGAATTAGTGAAAGAGGGAAAATGGCGCCACAGTAAAAATTCAAACAAGGGTGGGGCCAGCTCAAATGAGGAACTGCAGCAGTTGCGCAGTACAAATTCCAGCGGGGGCGGGGCCAAAGGCTATGCTGAGGCAGCAGATCAGGATTCATGGCCGCCCCCACCTCCCGAGATAACCATGCCCGAAGTCCTTCCAGGGATGGTAGCAGCCATGTCGTTGGGAACCCCTAAAGGTTCCTTTAGATACGGGGCTCGCCAAAAACGGCCTGTGCCGGGAGTTCTAACCGCTAGCATAGCAAGAGCAGTGGAAGAAGGAGAAGAAGTAGATCTAGATGAGTGGAACCTTGCCTTTCCAGTCCTCATAGAAAATGCAGGAATTGATAATGAGAGGAGATTTCACCGTCCAGTTCCTTTTAAGCTTATGAAAGAATTGAAAGAAGCCGTCTCCAAATACGGCCCGTCTTCTCCCTATGTTAGGAAACTGATTACCAATGCCTCCACCGGATTCCCCTGGACACCTCACGACTTCAAAGAAGTCATGGGTGCAGTCCTTAATCCTGGGCAATTTGTAGCCTTCAAGGCTGCGGTAAGGAGAGTGGCAGCCGGTTACATCAAACAACGCGGCATAGTCGATGTTGACGATGCCATGAATATGATAACCGGGTCCGGTCCTTATGCCACCGTTGAGGCACAATTAACTTTTGATGCCAATGTCAGGACCGCGGTCAGTGAGTGTCATCTGCAGGTGCTTGAGAAATTAGGGAGTACAGGTGGAGGGGCCACCCGCCTGGTGGGACTAAAACAAAGAGCTAATGAAAGTCCCACGTCCTTTGTCAGTCGGGTGCAAGAGACTGTCCACCGAGTGATGGGCAGGGGAGAAGGAACAGACATACTTATCACCCAATTAGTGAAGGAGGGCCTTCGACAGGAATATGCAAACGCTCTTGTGGGCTTAAGCCCTACTGCCTCTCTTGAAGAGATAGTTGATAGGCTGTTAGATGCCCCTGGCAAAGATCCCCCTCTCCAGGCAATGGCCTCAGCACTAGTAGAATCCAACCAGGCGATGGCCACTGCCATTACTAGCAGCCTCCAACAGCTTGTTAAGGGCCAGAGATTGGGACCCAAGAAATGCTTTAAATGCGGGAAGGAAGGGCACTTTAAAGCACACTGTCGCAGTGTTCCCACAACCCCGTCACAGCCCACGTGTTTTTGTTGTGGAAAGTCCGGCCATATTGCAAAATTCTGCCGGTCACGACCAAACCCCTGACCAGGGTCAGGGAAATGGGAGGCGGGGACCCCTGTCCCCAGAGGGGGTCCCTGAGAAGCCACAATGTATCCAGTCATGGGGCCCGGGGAGACTCAGAGTATCAACCTTGTGTCGCAACAAGCACCCCCTTACAGCTGTCAATAACTGTCCTGACAGCACAGGCGCCCCCGGGAGAAGAAATAGTAATACCGCCTTGGGAAACCTTTTCTATCCAGGTGGAAACAAAACCGTTCCCACGGTTAGTAGTGGGAATGTCAGGCTTTACGCCTTACATCACTCACACTCAAATGTTAGACCCGGGACAAGGGCTTGTATGTCTTACCAACCCACACGCCTATTCCCTACATCTTCGACCCAGAGAATGTGTTGGAAGGGCCATTCCCCTCCCCTGGATGGGAGGGAGCCTCCCCAAGGCAACTAACCCTGACGTTGCTCTTCACTGGTGCGAGAAAATAGAGAATACGCGCCCCATGATGACAATCCTAGTGGAAGGAGAAAAAATATTGGGCATACTTGACACAGGGGCCGACTGTTCTGTTATCAATGATGGCCAGTGGAAAGCTTCATGGCCTCTTCAAGCACTGCCCAAACCCTGACAGGAGTTGGAGGCGCCCAAAGGGCGCTCAGGTCAGCAAGACAATTACAATGGTCCCATGATCAGTACTGAGGGTTTATAAAACCCCTCAAAATCAGCAGCCTCCCATACGCCCTATGGGGTCGTGACATCCTCACCCAAATGGGCGTTCATATTTCTACCCCTGATCACATGCATTCAAACTAATAGGGGCCACTGAACAAGTGAGCTGCCCCCGTATTACCTGGAAATCTGATAGCCCTATATGGGTAGATCAGTGGCCCCTGTCCACAGAGAAGCTCACAGCCTTAAGAAATATAGTACAGAGTCTTTTAGAGGCTGGCCGTATTGAACCCACCACTAGCCCCTTTAATTCACCTGTTTTTGTCATCTGTAAGAAGAGTGGGGCATGGAGAATGCTCATTGATTTGAGAGCTGTGAATGAGAGCATGGTTATCATGGGAGCCCTCCAACCAGGACTCCCCAATCTGGTTGCTATTCCAAAAGATTGGAAGATGGTAGTTATAGATATAAAAAGATTGCTTTTATAGTATTCCATTACATCCAGATGACAAATATAAATTTGCCTTTTCTGTGCCATCTACCAATTTTCAAGAACCTTACCAAAGATACCAGTTTGTCGTCCTGCCTCAGGGGATGAGTAATAGCCCTACCTTGTGCCAATTATATATCCAAATTATACTTGCACCAATACGTTTCCAAAATCGGCATTTACAAATAATCCATTATACGGATGACATTTTAATTGCCACCCCCACTCAAAATGAAACCAATAAGATGTTGCGAGAAGTAGTGAATACCCTGGAGGCCCCCGGACTACTAATAGCGCCAGAAAAGCTACAAGGTTCTCCTCCCTTTAATTATCTTGGACACCAAATTCGAGAGGGGCGTGTTTCTCGCAGTCCGCCTCCCATTGATCCCCAGCAGATATGAACGCTGAATGATTTTCAAAGGCTCATTGGGTCTATACAATGGCTGCGGTTGGTTATGCCTATTCCTGAGTCTTTGATGACCCCACTTTATCAAATCCTTCAAGGGGACTCCAGCCTTACATCCCCAAGAAAGTGGACCCCCAAAGCCAAAGAAGCCCTACAAAATATTATGTCCAAATTTGATTCAGGTGTTATCCAATATGATCCAAAATCTCCTGTTTTTGCCACTGTTTTGGAATGTCGCACCCCCATAGGATGTCTTTATCAGACCAGAGGGGTTTTAGAATGGCTCTACCCACCAAAGTCAAAATGCGTCCTACCTAATAAATGGGAGAACCTAGCACAGTTCCTTATCCAGATCGCGGACCGCGCCTTACAATTACTTGGAATCTACCCTATTTTCAATTGCTCGGTTACTGAGTCCGCCCTTAGAGAATTTGCTCAGGCATCTTTCTCATGGGCATCTCTACTCACTATGGGCCAATTCAAGACATCACCCTTACCTCCTGTGATGAGAGGCTGGAAATCCCTTCCCCTAACACCCCCTTTTAAAGTCGTATCTGACTCACCACTTCAAGGCCCTAATGTTTTTACTGATGCAACCAAAGATCACCGAGCAGCTGTGTATATTCCTGCCCGTAAGATGTTGAAAGTTTATACTACCCCTTATACATCAGCTCAAAAGAATGAGCTGTTTGCTATTATGCAAACCCTTCAATTAGTTGCAAAGGAAGATTTTAATCTTATAACAGATAGCCTATATTGTGCTCAAGCATTGGCATCCTTGCCTGATGCCTTTATTAATCCTTCCATTTCTACCATTGCTTCACTTCTATATTCTGTGCAATCATTACTTCTTGCTCATTCCTGTTCTATTTACGTTTTACATGTTCATTCGCATACTTCCACCTCTGGTCCAATATATCAAGGTAGCTCTATAGTGGACCAAGCCCTGTATTTTTGCTTAGAGTCTGACGCCTCTTTGGCGCATGCCAAATACCATCTCTCTGCCAGATCACTTCGATTTTTATATGGCCTTTCTAAAGAACAAGCTAGTGCAATTGTTAAGCGATGTACTGCCTGTGTTCCCTTTCAACCTCCCCCTCGCGAAATATCAGTAAATCTTCGTGGTGACCGTCCAAATGCCCTCTGGCAGATGGACATCACACATTTTCGTAGTTCCATTATTCATGTTTCTGTAGATACGTTTTTTGGATTCCTTATGGCCTCCCTTCAACCAAAAGAAACTACCCGTGCGGTTATAGCCCACCTCTATGAAAATTTTGCCCTAGTGGGGGTCCCAAAAATTATAAAAACCGATAATGGACCTGCCTATACCTCTACCGCCTTTCAAACTTTCTGTCGGGAATTTTCCATTCACCATATCACTGGTATCCCATATAATCCCACCGGTCAGGCAATTGTGGAACGAGCAAACCACACTTTAAAAATGCTCCTTCTTAAACAAAAAGGGGGAGTTGGCGGGCGCCTGACTCATGGCACTTAAGCACAAGTGCTATACACCATCAATTTTTTACAATTCCGTGACGATGGTACCACTCCCGCCATGCGCTTCCTTGGCGCCATAGATACCCAGAACCAGAGAAGTAGCGGGACAAGCCTGCTCCAGGAACCCAAAACCTGCCTACCAGGAGCCAGAGTATATTGGAGAGATCACACAGGCAACTGGCAGGGTCCTGGCACAGTAAAGGTTAGAGGTCAGGGTTATCTTTGTATCCAACCAGATGGAGAATCCGCCGAGGTCTGGGTTCCCGTCCGAAGAACCAGGGAAGTGGTGACACACCAAGAACAGGAGGAGACGGGGACGCCAAGGAAGGAAGCGCCCAAAGAGTAAAATAGGAAACAAACAAAAGGAGATCCTCCTGATGCTCCTAGCTCTTTCACAACTTCATGTCTCTAGCACAGATCGGACTTTCCACAGGTGGTATAATTTGACTGACCCCATACAACGGCTGAAAGATGAAGGAGGCCAGAAGTATTGGGCACTTGCAAAGCGTCTACCGACATTGCGGGCCGTTGGTTGGGGCCACACTCCCATTCCCCTTGCGGTGATCGGAAATGCCTCTATACTCACCGGTACTTCCGGGAGGACAATTACCAGCCCAGTAGAAAAGAATATAACCAAGCCAGTGTATTTCGTGTCTCCATCACTCCCGGTTTGCTTATTTGTCAATAACAGCATCAGTGTCAACCTCACCGCTTTGCCGCCGATGTGCTGGCCCCTATTCTCCCATGTGATTTATGAAACTCCACATCCGGAGCGGGACCTGTTGAATCATTCGGGCTCAGTTAATATCACCATGTTGGCCATTGAACATCGTGGCCAGGGGTGGAACGGAACCGGTTGGAATCTCACCCATGCACTGCCCCGATGTACCCCAGGGCACCCACGAACCTTTGCCCCACTTACGCCATGTTCCACAGGCATACCAGCGAAAGGACCAAAAGGCAATGGGACACAGCTTACTTTTTGGGACGTATATGATAACTTCACCACTGGGGGAGTCAAGGCGGCTCCCGTCCCCGTGGTTTCCCCTTTCGGTATGGCCCAAGATCAGATCTGGAAAATAGGACTAGCTTTGGGACTAACTAACATTTTGGTTCGAGTAAACACCACTAAAAATGGCATCTGGTCAGACTCTGCCTTGTATGACGCCTGGCAACATGTTTTTCAGGGTATGAATTCATCCTGCCATGCCTCCCATTCCAACTGGGAGGATGCTCTGTGCTACCAAGTACAGGCAGAGGTGCAAACTCCACAGAATGCTCTCTTTCTCCTTTGCCCTCCGGGAAATACCAGCATGTCCCCTGTTGAGGATGTAGTAGATATGCCCACATACAATATCTCCTGTTTAACTCCAACATTTACCAATACCCTTCGGAGGAACCACACAGGATTCTATATTTTCTTGCTATATATGCCCTCCTATCAATTATTACCAGTAAAAGCAGAGCCGTTTGCGTTCTCCCCTGCAGATTCAACACTCCAACGGCTCTTCAAACTGGTTGGAGATCAGCCTCAATTTTCCCGTACCCACCGAGGGGGCCCTGGTCTTGGAGACATCCTGTCTTTAGTAGATTTGGCAATTGCTTTGTATGAGGAGTTCCAGATACAACAACTTGAACAAGAACAATACCTTTTAGCCTCTGTCCTGCAAACCTTTATGCAGAAGGAATTGAGTTTGTGGCATGAACAAAGACATATAGATGAGCTCCTCCAATCCCAAATAACCATGGTAGCATCCGCAGTGCTGCGAATAGGTGATGAACTTGCACTTCAGGAACGCTATCAACAAATACCGTGCCACTACCGATACCTTCCACTGTGCGTATTGCCACTCCCCGTGAATCACTCTTCTTTTCAGACAGATTGGTTTCATATCCGTCACGCTCTACAAGGAGCACTGCTTGCTAAGAACATAACTAATGAACTTCACCAGCTTGATCTATTGATTGATCAACTTCACAATGTATCTCATACATTTGACCAATTTTGGAAAGACCAAGAGAAGACCTTTTTCAATTGGCTGCTGAAGAACCTCTGTCCCTCTGATTGGCTTGCCCCCTTCTTATCCATTGCTGGGCTTTTCCTTCTCTTTCTCCTCCTAATCCCATGTGTTCTCCGTTGTTTCCTCAGTATCATTAGAAGATCATTAGAGGCCCTGAAGGCTGACGTTATCCAGCTCCGTGGTAGACACCCTCCTATTTAAACAAAAAGGTGGAGATGTTAGGGGTCGGCTCTGGACCAGGGCCCCTGAGTGGATCGTGAGATGCTTGGGGGTCAGCCCCTGAGTGGACCGTGAGACGCCTGGAGGTCTCTACCCCTTCGGGTACTGGGATGGCCTCACTAACAGGCTGGCTCCACCCTCAGGGAGGAACTTGGGAGGAGCGCACCCCGCCCCTTTTAGGGGGGGCACGCAGGGCGAGGGATATAAAAGGGAGAACGCGGAAGGGTTGGGGGGAACTTCTGCTGACAATAAAGAGCTGAGAACGGTCCTCGGGTGTTCTGCCTGGTTTCTTCTCCCAACCCCCGCCCCGGGTCAGGAGCCGGAGACGTCCGAAGGCCACTGGAGGTGGTAAGTAGGAGGTGGGGGTCGGGGCTATTCAGGAGAACCCTGACACCTCTATGTCACAAACTAAGATATTTGAAGAAACCCTATAGTGAACCCTCTTTCTCTGGCAGGTCTTCTCTTTTCCTGTAAAGAGCTAGGCATTTAAATCATTGTATTAAACTAAAGTTCCTTTGTTTTAAAACAGGGGTTTTTAGCCTAGGGGTCCATAAACTTCTTTTAAAAATATTTTGGGTGCTTTTCTCACAACAGTTAGTGTGAGGTAGGTAGTGAAAATAGTAACCTCATTTTACTGAAGTAACAGACTCAGAGACATGATTCAACTTGCCTATAATTACAGCTTATAGTCAGGGTCAAGATTCAAACCCACAACTCCCTACTCCAATTCCAGGGCAGCAAAACACAAATTTCTGTTCATTCACAAATTTTACATTTTTCTTGGATAAAGAGATGGTCATGCAAATGATCTTCCCAATACTGTGCATTGTATCCTCACCTCTGCGGCCTATATGGCCCACCCCAGAGAAAGGAAAGTAAGGAAAACTATAAATATCTATATCCCTGAGGATGTTGGAATAGCCTCTGCTACTAAGCCTATAGTATTTTATAATATTTAAGTACTATCAAAAGCCATATTGGCATTTTTTCTGAGCAGCTGTTCTTAGATAGGAAAGGGCAGGGAAGGAGAGGACAGTGATGAAGAATAAACAGGTGGCTCCTGAATTGTGCTCGGGGCCATTTCTTCCAGTAATCCCAACCCATTGCAAATAGCAGCAATGGCAGGTGGTGTGGTCTGCAGAGGGACTGACTCGGGCACCTTGACAGATGTGTGCAAGTAGTGCACAGATGTTTGATTCCAGACTAGCCAGAGAGGAAGTCATTCTCTGTTCACTATTTGTATGGGAAAGCTTCTGGCTAGTTCAAAACCCAGCATGGTGCAGAAATGAGTTACTTGTCTTGCATTTAGAGTCTGTGATGGAATTTTGAACCAGTGCATGCAGCCTTATTAAAAATCACAAAAAGATGCCATTTCTCTGCTAAATCCATAAACAGGCTCCAGTTTTTTAATTGAAGCATACCATTTTAGGATTCTATAAATAAAAGTCCAACTTTTTAGGGGACTAAGAAGGTCAGTAGTAGCATTTCAAGGCTCTGCAAATGAGTATTCAGTGAAGGAAAAATTAGGGTGTTTGCAAGGGCCATGTGAAATGGCGCTCTGTTCTGCTTATTTTTAAAAAATTGTATTTTTATTAATATCAAAATTTTTTTATCACTTTCACTTCTAAATATTTTCCTCCCTCCCTAGCCATCTCTTATAATGAAATATAAGAAAAAGAGGAAGTTCAGCAAAAATAACCAGTAAGTCAAATTCTGTAACGAAGTGAAGAAAAAGCATACATTCTCATTTCTTCTTCAGCACAAGTCTTAAGATGTCACAATTTCATAATATTCATGTCCCCCCCCCACTTCTCATTGTTGTAGTCATTGTATGGGTTGTTTTCTTGGTTCTGATTCTGCATTAGTTTATATAATATATAACACTTTCTGTGTTTCTCCAAATTCTTCATATTCACTGCGCTATGTAAATATTTCTAAATATAGCAATATCTTGATAAGTAGATTACATTAAAATTGGATTGTTGTATAATCTTGCATCCTTTATTTTAAGCATCTAAAACCATAATTTTGAGAAGGGGTCTGTATGTAAGGAGAATTTTGTTATCCTTTTTAGAGTTAAGTTTCTCAGGATCCACGGCCATGGCAATGTCTAGTTTTCAGGTGTTAGATAACTCCCAGAACAGCCCCAAGGACAGTAATTCCTAGAATTAAAGGCAGTCCTATTGCAACTCTGCTATGAGATATGGGGGTGACATAATTAGTATTTACTACACTCACACAGAATGATGATATTGCTAAAGTTAACCTGTGAAGCTAATGTTGGCAAGATGCCTTCTTTATCTGTTGCCCTATAAAGCAAGTGGGCACGGGTCAGTGAGCGGGGTATCCACAGGGAACCTATAAAGGAATCTGTGTGTGTCCTGACTGGGCCCCAGGAAGGACTGAAGGAATTTAGGGGAGTGCACAAGCTGTGCCTGTCTTGAATGACCCCATAGAGATGTAGGGGTAGTTGCTCCCCCTTCTCCCCCACTTCTGCAAGAAGGGTGGTTAGGGAATGCTATAGGAGTTATCAGCAACTTCCTCTGAGGAGACTAGACTAGAATAAAGTTAATTAACCCCTCTGAAGGTATCTGCCTGTCTGACCAGATCAAAAGTGAACCTGTTAGAGGCTGGAGTCCAAAACCTCCAGTGCCTCCCCTGTATTATCTATGAAACAAGGGCCCTATGAGATTTGCCAGACTGCCAGAAAGAAGTTTATAATTAAAAAGTTTCATGAACCCTGTTCTAAAATTGATACCCCAATCTCTCTGTTAAATGAAACAGCTGTATAAAAATGTTTTAAAAGGCGTACAATAGGGGCGGCTAGGTGGCGCAGTGAATAGAGCACCGACCCTGGAGTCAGGAGGCCCTGAGTTCAAATTCAGCCTCAGACACTTAACAATTACTAGCCATGTGACCTTGGGCAAGTCACTTAACCCCAATTGACCCCCCCCCTAAATGGAGTACAATAGGTGGATGGA
This sequence comes from Petaurus breviceps papuanus, assembly GCF_028583685.1. Taxonomy (NCBI): domain Eukaryota; kingdom Metazoa; phylum Chordata; class Mammalia; order Diprotodontia; family Petauridae; genus Petaurus; species Petaurus breviceps. The sequence goes on along the minus strand of NW_027185612.1, from coordinate 7,170,037 downwards.
GGTAGAGAGTTGAAAATATCTTTATTATAAATATGGTGTTTGCTTCCTTATGCTGAACCAAAGTCTGGCCCTTGGACCCTTGGGGCATCTAGTCCTCCTTCTGATCTTTGGTGACTAAACAAAGCACAGAGGATTCCTCTTCCACCAGATAGCCCTTCTTGTGCCTGCTGGCTATCTGATCCCCCTTTAGGACTCAGGGAAACTTTCCTAGGTCCTTTAACCAGTCCTGGAATGATGGCAAGGACCTTCCCCACCACGGTCACATTCTCCAGGCTGAATTTCGGCCAGTCATTATTCCTTCTAAAATGGTCTCCCCAATAACTGGATATGCTGGTCCCATGAGTAGCTGACAGAGGCAGAGAACACTGGGGTTATCATCCCCTCTCTGTAGAAGGCTCCTTTGTGTCCTCCCCTTGGGTCTGAATGTATGAAGGCAGATATGCTGCTGTACAGCACATGGGGTCGGGAGGGCTTCAGTGACTTGCCTGGGTCACAGAGCCAGTGTGTATGTATGTATGTACGTATGTATGTGTACGTGTTGCAGGCAGGACCTAAACTGATAGTTGAGGATTCTGTGGCTGACTGTGCATTATGACATGGTCTCTCTCACTCAACCCTAATTTAAAAGAAAAGAATTTTATTGGCATAGGACAGGGGTGGAGAACCTGTGACCTTAAGGCCACATGTAGTCCTTGGGTACTGCTTTCTGACTGAGTCAAAGTTTTGCAGAACAAATCATTTTGTTAAGGGAATTTTTCTGTGAAATTTAGATTCAAAGGGCTGCACTTGAGGATCTAGAGGGCCACATGTGGCCTTGAGGTTGCAGGTTGCACCTTTTTGTTCTTCGTTATTTTCTTCCCTTGATCCCATGGGCCTGAAACCTGCCCCAGGGAAGCATGTGCCACGTCTCCCCATCCCTCATGGCTCTTAAAACTGAGGGTCCTTGATTTGGCCATTGGAACCTAGGCCCAAGGTTCCCATTGAGTTGAACCTAGTTCTCAAGTGCCTGCCAGGTACCATGGGAAGTGCTTCACATATATCTCATTTAATCCTAATAATAACCCTGGAGTACTGGTACTATTGCTATCCCCATTTTACAGTTGAGGGTACTGAGGCAATCAGATTAAGTGACCTGCCCATGGTTACACAGCTAATAAGGGTCTGAAGATGAATTTGAACTCAGGTCTTCCTGATTCTAGCCCCAGCACTCTCTCCATTGGGTCACCTGGCTGGGAATTAATGGCATAGAGTAAGGCAAGCAAGTATTCCTTCTGTCTCTAGTTTTAGATGGGGAAGAAGAAACGCATGTTAATTAGTAAGGCAACCTCACCTTAATCAGTGAAATCTGACATCCTCATGAATTGGGGAATGAATGCAAGTAGAGCCTAAAATATTCACATTTGACCGTGATGGTATTAAACAGTTAGGTGTTGGATACCTACAGGAGACCTGCCTGGTGTTCTTCAGCCTCATTCATTTTATATTAAAATTTTTTAATTTAAATTTTAAAAATATATATTTTATATTAAAATATAAATTTGATTTACATTTAGCTCATTATCTTATGAAGAAAGGGTATCTGATCAATCTTATCTGATTATAAATATGATACCCCCACCCCAGCGCCCTTTCCCCACCTGTGCTGCCCACTGGACGTTTGGTTGCTGAGTGAGATGAGTGAAAGTATTCTCATAAAATGAAGGGAGACAGTTACCAAACTTGAGCTAGGTCCTAGACCTCCCCAAAACCTAAGTTTCGTTTTCTTGTAAATCACCTGATTTCAGGGAAATCAGGTGGTATGCCCCTTCTCCCCCTCCCTTTTTCCTATAAGGGGCTTTTATAACAGCCCCCTTCTGCTAAATATGGATAATTATAGTTATAAGGCTTTGTAATGGGTAAGAGGGACTTTCCAGGTTCTTATGTAGACTGTGAGGCCATACAATCTCACCAATGGATTGATGGTCCAGCTGTAGGGGAGGGTGGAGGGAGGGGGATTTCGGGGTTTTTGTGGTATTTCCTAGAATTGTTTGTGTAAGGGTATATAAATGCTTGCTTGACTCTTGCTAGGTGCCTCCCTATACCAAGCCTGTCTGGAATAAGTGATGCCCAACTCTCGTGAGACTTGTCTTTAGAATAAAGAGTTTCTGTTTCTACCTAGAGACACCTCTGAGTTTTATTTGGGTAAGGGTATGTGGGATGTTTATCACACACAATGCCCAGGGCAGAGTCTGTTACTCTTCTCTGGGTTCTCAGGGCAACTCCACGGATGGCTATCCCCCTAAATGCTAGCTCCAGAGCACCACCACCCCAGCGTGATTCCCTTTAGTCAATAGCCTTCATCCTTTAACAAAAGTATTTATTCAGATGGCACAGCAGTGACAGTAGTTCAAAAGCATTTCTTCCCAGATATCAGGGGAACTTCTTCCCCAAAACCTACCCAAAGTCCAGGAGTGGGAATGAGTGGGCACACAAACTTGAGATGTCAGTGGTGAAGCATGTGGAATGCACAAAGCCAGCGCCACTGACCATCCTTGGTGTCCTCTCTCTAGTGAGTTGGGTTTTCCTGAATTTCATGGGGAGTTGTTCTGTCCCTTAGCTGGGCTGGCCATTTGCAAAGCTCAGTGTCTCCTACAGACAAGCAGGTGGTCACCGGGCCTTGTTCTTGCTTGGGGACAGTGTTTCACCTGTCTGAGACACATGCCTACCAGACTGAGCTGAACAGGGTCTGTGCTCCCTGGCCTAGATGGCTTCTCTCCAGATTCTGCTGCTGCCACCCAGGCCTGGTAGGTTGCCCGTCTCACTGGGCTTTTTCACAGTGAGTAGGCACAGGTTTTTTGTTTTGTTTTGCTTCTAGTTTCAGCCATCAGTTTAAACTTTGGGGCTGTTCTCTCCTCAGTTGCAGTCTCTCCCAGTTAGAACAAGTAACTTTTACCTTTCCAACAAATTCTTCCTCGTTTCAAAGACCCTTCTCTCATGACTCTATGCTGCCTCTGGGGCTTTAGTTTCACTTCCCGTACTCTGTTGGGAATCTTCTGTAGATGAGGAGCTAAGGACATAGATGTGAATGTAAGCTGCTCCTTGAAGCTTTCCTTGCTGACCTCTTCATATGTCTTCAAGGGATTGCCAGTTCCCAATTGTTTTAGGTTTGGAACATGTTTTTCCTTTCTTTTTTAGTTTCCCTAGTACCCTCTGTAAATTTTGTGAACTTTATTTTGTTCATTTGAAACAACGGAAGTATCCATAGGCTTTCTATCAAAAGAAGCCAAGACACAAAAAGCAGCTCAGAACAGCTGTTTTGAAACTTATATTAAAATCTCCCTGTTAAATGATTATTCTAAGAAATTATTTCTTCATATATTAATTAATATACAGGTCTTACCTCCCAGTTCTTAAGTATCATTAAAGTGCTATAGACATTTAGGTATATATGGGACATAGCAGTGAGAGCATTAGGTCAAAGAATATGGACATTTTGGTCGCTTCTAATTTTGAATTTTTCATAGAACAGTTGGACCAATTCACATGTCATGTAACAACAACTATAGTCTATCTCAGAGACTCAAACACAGGATCTAGACATGAGAGCTTAGTTTTTTTGAAGGACCTGGACTAAATACTAACCTAAGACCCACAGAAGTTTTTACTGGTTAAGTCACATAGGACCACAAGGTGGGGAATGCAGGATCTTCCTCTCCACTGCCCCAGCCCATCCATAGTGTTCTGAAGACCTTCCATCCCCCACCCACAACAACTCCCCATTGTCCAATTCCCATCAGGTGCTGAGTACCTACTCTCCACTGGTTGCTGACCCATCTATACCATCAGTTTCCCATAGTCGTTTGGGGCCTTGCCACCATCTGACTTGATAGGTACTGGCAGAGAAAGTAAGTACCAATATGGTCTTTCTGTCTGCCATGGATAGAATTCTCCTTTATATACTGTTCCCTTCACTTATACTGTGAGCTCCTAGAGGACAATGACTCACTTTTCTGTGTTACCTAGGCATCCAGGTGACACTGTGGATAGTGCTGAGTGCCGAGTCAGGAAGACCTGGGTTCAGATCATGTCTCAGACATGTACTAGCTAGCTGTGCGACCTTGGGGCAGTTATTTAACTTCTGTTTTTGTTTCCTCATCTGTAAAATGGGAATAATAACAGCACCTACCTCCCAGGGTTGTTATAGTCAAGTGAGATAATAATTGCAAAGCATTTAACACAATGACTGGCACAGAGTAAGCTCTACAAAAAGGTTAGCTATTGAGTCAGGGTTGAGTACAGAAACAACAGCTGGTGGCTCTGACCCTATAAACAGGGCAGGCCTCGGTTTTAGCCCTCAGCTCAGTGCAAAGCCTCAATCCCAAGCCAAAGGGGAGCCAAAGCAGTCCTGTCACTCAATGAGCAGAGCTTTCCAGCTGGCATTAATGGCCAATTTCTTCAGCAGTCTACTGGAACTTCAACCAGACACAAATGTATAAGCCTATTGATCAGACCCAAATCCAGGTCAGAAACTCATAGAGCTAAGACTTGGGATGGAGTGATCACTTTGCCCTAGACTGAACTGTTTTGGGATCACTGAAAGTTTTCAGGTCCCTAGTCTGAACTCTCCCTGAGATCCTGGAACATAGCACTTGACACCCAAGAAAGTTCAAGAAGAGAGAATTTAAGACTCACTGGACTTCACCTGAAAGTGATAAACACAAAAATAGCCTAGAATCATGTTTCAAGAAATTAAAAAAGAAACCTGTCCAGATCTCTTGGAACCAGAGGGCAAAGAAAATAGAAAGGGATCTTCTTATTAACAGCCTAAAAGGAGCTCTCAAAATGAAACACTCCAGAAACATTATAGTCAAAATACAGAGTTCACAGGTCAAAGAAAAAATACCGCAGACACACAGAAAGAAATCAAGTACCAAAGTGCCACAGTCGGGATCACATAATATTTAGAAGTCACCAACATAAAAAGAGCATAAGGTCTGGAATAAGATATCCTACAAGGCAAAGTATAATGGATTACAATCAAGAATTGTTCATACAAAGTAATTGAATGTAAATGTACCAAGCAAAAATGGATCATTAATGAAACAGAGCACTGAAGTGTTGTTTTCTTTCTTTTTTTTTTTTTTTGCTTTTAGAGGGCAATTGGGGTTAAGTGACTTGCCCAAAGTCATGCTGCTAGTGAGTGTCTGAGGCCAGATTTGAACTCAGGTCCCCCTGATTCCAGGGCTGGTGCTCTATTCACTGCACCACCTAGCCGCCCCATTTCTAAGCATTCTTGATAAAAAGACTAGAGCTGCCATACAAACACAATAGTTGTGAGAAACATGAAAGAATATATATGAATAATCACAATAACAAAAATGGCTAATAATGACTGGCATTTTTAGAGCACTTTGGAGATTGTAAATTGCTTTACAAATGTCTCTAATTCTCACAATAATACAGAGAGGGAGATGCTATTGTTATCCCTCATTATATAGATAAGGAAACTTAGGCAGATAGTGGGTGACTTGCCCATGAAGTCCCACATCTAGGAGGCAACTGAGCTTGAATTTGAACACTGACTCCAGTGCCAGTACTTTAGTCCCTTAAAAACAGCTAAGGAGTATAATAGACAAATAAAGATAAGTTGTTTATATTCTAATGTTGGGAGATAATACACAAGTCCCTTCCCTTCTAAGACCTATCTTTGTCATTAAGGGTCATAGAGAGTGTCTAATTAGACATTCATTAGGTCAAATTAGCCTTGTCAGGGTCCTCTTAAGACTTAATTCATTTTAAAAATAATCGGAAGCAAAAGACCACAAGAAGAGCGAAAAGGGAGAAGGGAAAGGTGATTTAGAAAACAAAAAAAGGAAATTGAAAACCAAATTATCAGTATCAAAACCAAAAAAAAAGAGAATCCACGGTAAATTAAAAACCATTCTGCCCAACTAAATGTCAAAATGCTGACAGTCTAAATAAAAGCATAACTATTTACAAAAATATAAAATGCCCCGAATAACATTACAAGAAATGAAAGGCTGAAATAACCTTTTCTTAGAAAAGAAACTGAACAAGCCAGGAGAACTCCCAAAGAATAAAACTCTAGCACCAGATTTACAAGCAAATCTTATCAAACAATTTTAATGTCACAAAAGCTGCTTGAAAAAAATAGAAAAAAGAGGGTCTTACCAAATGTCTTCTATCATACAAAGAGGGGTTTGATACCAAAACAAAGAGAGAGAGAAACCTACAGATCTTTGTCCCAGATAAATATTGATGCAAATTTTTTTAATAAAATATCAGCAGGGAGATTATAGCAATAGATTGAATATTATATACCATGATTAAATTGGTTCAGGAATATAGGTTTGGTTTGATATTAAGGAAAATTAAAAATAATTGGCCAAATTAATAGCAAGAATGAACAAAGTCATGATCTAAAGACATAGGAAAGGTTGTTAATAAGATATAATACCCACTCTTTAGGGTTTTTTTTAAACAAAAGAATAGAAGTTAAATGAATCTTTCTTTAATACAAAACATTATTTAAACATAGCATTATTGATAAGGATAAAATGAGACATTTCCATTATTACCAGTACTATTAGATATAGTGCTAGAAATGAAAACTTCAGCAATAAACAAGAAAAAAAATTGAGAGAATAAGCAAAGAAAAACAAAATTTGGTTTTTGTGTGTGTGTGTGTGTGTGTGTGTGAATTATATGATGGCACATACAAAAGATTGTGAATCTTCCTGACAAAACATACACAAGAACTATATTATGGCAGTAGGTGACTGCTGCCTTCTTTGCCTCTTTTTATCCCTTGACCGGGGGACTGGTCATCCCAGAAAAGGAAGCATTTCTCCCTAAAACATTTACCCCAAAAAATAACTATACAAAGAGAAACAAATATCAACTTTGGAGAAATGTTGTTTGTGGTAAGACAGAGCCAATACAATAATGCTCCCTAAATTAATTTTGTTTATGTAGTGCCATACCAAATTAACAAAGGACTACTTTATAGAGCTAGAAAAAATAACAACAAACGATCAAGAATCTCAAGGGACATAATGAAAAATATGGGAAGCAAGGGAGCCTAGCTGTACCAGTTATCAAACTACACTACAAAGTAGTAATCAAAATAGTCAAGGGACAAAAAGAGGCAAGGAAGCCAAAAAGCATCCCAGGTTCTTTCTACCCTTGCTCTTTGTTGATTCATTTATGGCTTGTTCAGCTTCCTATTTTGGGTATTTTATGGATCATCCATTTCCTTTCAATTCTTTTGTTTTTATCGGGATATGATTTTGTATAGTTGCTTCCCCTATTTGGGAGGAGATCCTGAAGATTATGGCCACAGTTTCAAGTTACACCAGTATTGGTGTTACACATGTAACACAAGTGGCAGAAACAGGCTTTTCCTATTGTTCCTTTCTCAGCAAAAGCGTTATCAGGAATTCAGTAGAGATGCTACAATCTTAGATTGTAGTCATGCAGAGGCAAGATTCCCTGACTTTACCCATAGCTGTCTGGGTTGAAATACCCAAGACTCTACAATCATGGAGAATGTCTGTCAAGTTTGCTTCTACCTATTGTGAGTGACAGTTTATCCTGTGCCAATAGGGAGCCATCACGACAGTGCAAAAATCATCTAGGTTCTTTTCTTATGGTAAGGAAAGGTAATGAAGGAACAAGGACTGAACTAGATCTTCAAAATAGGGAAGCAGAGAGATAATACTGATATAGGGGCCTGGGGGTCAGCATACTTCTGAGTATAGGGGGAAGATAACACAGTGGACAACACAATTGCACCCTGACCCAGGTTTAGCCCTTGTACTTAGAAAATAGGATTTTATCAATTATGATAGAAGTAATGCTTAACCCCAAATTAAATAGGAAATAAGGAGCTCAAAAGGCAGAGACTGGGGGGAAAGGGGGGGTCCATTAGTGATATAACTTACCCTAAAAATGAACAATTAGTACCAGACACATCTGATCATCAAAACCATCTGGCATAAGTGCCTCTGCAGTATTCATCCACTAGGCCTTCAAGCACACTGGCTGTCCACAATCCAGAAATTCTCTGAAGATTGTACTGTGGACATTGAAGGCAGAGAACAACACCAGCACCCACAAAATCCTTATTGAGAGCTACTTCAGCCATTGCTAGCCCCTAAATCTAAATCAATTGGATCAAATCCTTAAGAAAGATTATTTCCAATTGTTTTGGGAGATAGGAAAGCTTCCTCATGTGATAATAGAACAGAGGAACCCTCAGCTATCAGATGGCAAAGTGAATCATATGACCATTAAGGGGCATCAGACATGCTACTCTTCCACCTATCAAAGTCCTAAATCTTTTCCTGAATGGAAAAAAAAAATCTAGCCCTCAACTTGTACAAGAGAAAGAGTACAAGAAGGCTAGATGGGGAGACAACCCTACATTTGCTAGCGAGTGGGGAAAACAAATATGAGAATAGGGAGCAAAAGAATATGGAAGATATAATAAGCTCTAAGGAGTAAAGCTCCAAATGTTCATGTGTATGGAAAGAAAATCCAGCCCTAAACTAGGATTGGAGAAAGGAGCACAAAGAGGCTACATGCTTGTATCAGCAAGCACTCCAGCATCCCCAGGGTGGCTGCCAACACAGGTTCTTAGATCTGCTTTGTTAAAGGAAAGCAACTCAAAATGGGTTAACAAGCTTACTGTAATTAGTCACATATGTATCGTTTACCTAGTTCAGGGGAAAAAAGTCAGCACCCCGAACTTCAGAGTATACAGACAGAATTATCAAGAAAGAAACAGATCAAGTAAACAGGTTTCCAAACTGTCCAACTATTACATCCATATCAAATCAACATCTGGGTTTTTCCAAAGCTGGGTGGCTCTCAACAATGGCTTCCCAGAGTCTCATCTGATCAAATCACAGAACACTTCTCAAAGTGAGCCCCAAAACAAAGCCTCAAATCAGGGTTTATATAGCCTGCTCCTGGCTCAGAGAATGTAACAACCTTCTGGACCCACTGGCCAATCAAAAAGTATCTACTGAAAAACAAGCTTCCCACCCCAGGCTCCAGGTGCACTCTAGACTAGGGGCAGGGAAGATCTTAAAAATTGACATTCCCATTACAATGCTATAATTAAAATACTGATCGGACTAAAGACTTCCTTCCAAAGCTTTAAGTTCTTGGAGTGAGGAGATAACCTAGCATCCCTTAGTGAGCAGGTAAAAGCCTGCAAAGACCAGGGCAACTCTTAGGTCATCTAGAGGACCCTGATCAGGATTCTCTGGAGAAAATATGGGTCCTTGAGTCTTCTGATGAGGAACTAATAGGGAAACTCTAGATTGCTGACACAGGCTGCTGGCAAATGGTTCAGTTTGGGAATATATTTCTGATCTTCAAATATGCCTCCAGGAACAATCCAAGGGAAGAAAATGGACTTTGTGTGTAAGAGGACAGCTCCAAGGTTCCTTGGCACCTTTTATAGCTTCAACCAGTTTTCTGCTTTACCCATATTTTAGGACTTCCATAGTAATGAATTCATTGTAGAGCATCCAAAAACTAGAGATGCTAGCTCATAATACAGCTAAGTTGTTTTGAGCAAGAGATTTATGTTCATTTTCTATGCCCATGAAAACTCAGCTGAACCAATCAAATCTCTCGGGATGACTGTAACTGGAAAGTGGGATCTACTTTGTCACATATATAATAGTTAATATCTGATATCACTTTAAATGTGCTATGCTGGCTGCCAGACAAGTCAGCATTTCATGGTATAGCTGGCACTACAGGAAGCTCTCCCTCATGGAAAGCCCCCAAAGTCTGTATCTAAAGAGCCCACCTGAAATATACAAAGGCAAAGGGAATATTCCAGAGTAGAGGGGGAACCACAGAAGTGTTTCCAGTTATTGAGAAATTTCAAATGCATTGGACATTCAGGGTCATTAACCAGCAGGACCACCCTCTCTCTTTCTAGCATCTTCATACCAAGTCCTGTGCCTCCATTAGATGCTCTATCCAATCTGGCAGTTTCCTGAATAACCTATACAGATGAGTGCCTTTGGTTAGGCTGCTTTCCCTGTGCCTGAACTGCTCTACTAAATTCCTAATCATTCTTTCAAACCGCTGATCAAATGTTATCTCTTCCAATAAGTCCTATGAATTAAACCCTTCTCCCCAACCTCAGAGTACCTGGCATCTTTAAGTATGGTGCCTTTTAAGAATAATACAATTTTTCTAACTCTTGAGAGATCCATTTTTATTATTTCCTGTCTGAAATGAGTTCTGCTCACTCATTTTGGGAGGTGGGGGTTCAGCTTAATAGAACGGTTCCTGACAAATCTGTTTAAAATGGATTGTCCTTGAAGTCTGAGGATGCATGTTTCACCCGTTTCAGCTAGCATTCCTGGGATTTGTGTTGGGCCGAGAAGAATCAGAGATGAACCTTGCCTCTTGTGAGAGTCATCCAGGGCTTTGTAGCATCATAGGGTTAAGGCATTGCCAACAATTCCTTGTCACAGTCTTTATTCCAAGGAACTCCAAAGCTTACCCAAGCTGTGCACAGTATTACTAAAAATGCTGCCCACCACATGTACTGCCTGGGAAAGAAAAGAGAACTTCCAGACATTGAAGAAAGTCTTTGTCATAGAATTAGAATTCAATACTTCAGCAGCTACAGAACAGGTAATTCAGGATGAGTCAGGAGGGTTAGAAGTTACCACTTGATGGTAGTGAGTTCTGTTGCACCAACAACTTACACTGACAGAAAGAAAGGTACAGTTGAGAATTATTGGGCTTTCAAAACACACCAAAGAATGTGTGGTCATTGAAAAAAAACATGGAATACTAATATGCTATAGTAATCCCATATTTGGGGGATACTACTCTGCAGGCATTACCACTTGTTGGACTTGATTCAAATTAGATGATACATCAGAAGTTCAAAAAAGATACCAAAAGAAATGAGGGCAAACTTAACTGTGGTCTAGATATGAATGTTCATAGCAAATTAAAGATAATATAAGTATGAATTTTGAGACAGTACACCCATCATGTGTGGTGGTTGACTGCTTGCAGATTTATTTAATCCCCTGCCTAATGATCACATAGTATATTCAGTAAGTGCTATATCTTCCAAGACTACTGGTACAACTTTTCCATGCAAGGCCCATAATTCAGGGCTAAATTCTAGAAAGTATTAGTTTGGCCAGAAATGGGGATGAGGAAAATATTTTTCTTGGTTGCCTTTTTACATTTTAATCCTAACTCCCCTCTCTCGAGCCTTCTGTTGTGAGGGAGGAAAAATCATGAAGACAGCTGATGTTAACATCGGACTATACATACAGTATTCAATCCTGGGTTTTAGTAAGATGAGGGAAGTATAGTGTGTTTCATTAGCTAAGTTCAATGAACTTTTAATTATTTTGAGGGGGGGAGTTTACTGCATTTACTGTTTGCTTGGTTCTTCTTGTTTTGCTTTATATCAGTCCATACAAATGTTACATTTCTCTAATTTCCTTATCTTTATCAGTAGTAAGACTACATATTCCATTACATTTATAAACCCATGTTTATTTTAAACAGTATTGCCCAATTAACAACATCCACTTTACTTCAAGATCTTTATTGCCACAAATAGTACAACTATAAGTATTTTCATATATGTTGGGCCTTTGTTTCTGACTTCCTTGCAGTATACACCCAGTAGTGGAATCACTAAAGTCAAAGATTTGAACAGTTTGTCACTTTTCTTATATAATTCCAAATTCATATCCAGAATGGCCCAACCACTTCACAGATTCAGACTGTGCCTTTCCAAAGTTACCAACGATTTCTATCACCAAATCTAATAGACTTTTCTCAACCTTTATCCATAGCCTTTGGTGCCATTGATCACCCTCTTACATGATGCTCTCTTTTCTTTAGTGTTCATGACAGGTGTTCTCAGGTGTTGTAGCAGCAAGCACCCCAAGCGTCCTCAGGGTTTGCAGCTACCACAGGTTCTTGGATCTGCTTTGTTAAAGGAAAGCAACTCAAAATGGGTTAACAAGCTTACTTTAATCAGTCAGACATATATCGTTTACCTTGTTCAGGAGAAAAGGTCAGCACCCTGAACCTCAAAGTATACAGGCATAATTATCAAGACAGAAACATCAAATAGACAGATTTCCAAACTGTCCAACCATTACATCCATACCCAGTCAACATCTGGGTTTCCACATTCTGGGTTTTTCAAAGCCGGGGGACTCTCAACAACGGCTTCCCAGAATTCAGATCAAATCACAAAACACTTCTCAAAGTGAGTCCCAAAACAAAGCTACACATCAGGGCTTATATAGCCTTCTCCTGGCTCAGAGAATGTAACAACCTTATTGACTCACTGGCCAATCAAGAAGTATCTACTGAAAAACAAGCCTCCCACCCCAGGCTTCAGGTGCACATTAGCCTAGGGGCAGGGAAGATCTTTAAAATTTACATTTCCATTACAGGTGTTCACGACATTGCTCTTTCCAAGTTTTCCTCCTGTCCCTCATTTTTTTTCTGGATTGTTAAATAAGTCATGCCTAACCATGGGTGACCACACAGCTCTGTCCTGGGCCCTCTTCTCTACATATACTATTTCGTTTAGTGATCTTATAAGCCCCTATGGATACAATTGTCATCTCTATGTGATGATTTTCAGATCTATTTGTCTAGCCCTAATTTCTCCCAGCCTCCACTCTCAAATCTGCAACTGCTATTAGACATTTTGAACTAATTTTGTAAACAAACTAAATCCAACATGTCCAAAATTGAATTCCTTATCTTTTCCCCCCTCAAATCTGTCTTCTTCTGAACTTCTGTTACTATAGAGGCTATCACCATCCCCTCAGTCACCCAGGTTCATAACCTGGATGTCATCCTCAATTCATTCTCTCAAACCACCTTCCCTAAATATCCAATCTATTGCTAAGTCTTGAGTCAGGTAGGCCAACCAGAGACAAGTCTCTTCCTCCCTCCAGTACATCATCTACTCAGCTGTCAAATTTTTCTTCAAGTGCAGGTATGACTATGTTACTCTCTTCTTCAATCAAGGTGAGTGGCTCCCCCATCACCTATGGGATCAAATACAAAATCCTTTGTTTGGTTTTTAGAGCCCTCTATAACCTATCGTGTTTCCCCGATAATAAGACCTATCCCAAAAATAAGCCCTCCCCTTACTGTGTAAGATTCCTCTAAAATAAGCCCTCCCCCGAAAATAAGCCCTATTGAGATTGCTACTGTAGTGAAGGTGATCCCCTGCGCTACACGCTACATTACGGTACCCTCTGTATGCACCATCCCCCCCCCCAGTGAAACGCACACCGCGCTCCGAGCTACATCCAATCAGAGCTGCAGCAGTGAGCGCGTCATCCTGTTCTTTATTGAATTCATTATTGAATAAAGGTACATTTTTTTGTTCGCATTTACCTGTTTATTAAAATTGCTGTCAATGTTCATTAAAATAAGCCCTCCCCTGAAAATAAGCCCTCTGGTGTTTTTCTGTCCCAAAAAAAAAAATAAGACAGTGTCTTATTATCAGGGAAACATGGTAGTTCCCACCAACTTTTCTAGTCTTTTTACACCTTTCCTTCTTATCTCTCACATACTCTCTTCCTGGGACACTGGCCTGCATGCTGTTCCTTGCTCAAGATGCCTCAACTCAACTCCAGGCATTCTCACTGGTTGTCCCCCATGCCTGTAACTCTTCTTCCTTATCTCCGCTTCCTAGCTTCCCTCAAGTCTCAGGTAAAGTTCAGCTTTCTTGTGACTAAGTAAAGAGCTCATTCTCTGCCTCCTTTATTGCCTAGCCTTAATCACTGGGTTTACCTCAAGCAAACTGAGACCCATTGAAGACATTAGCTTAAAAAGACCAATGTTTCCTACTGCAGCCCGGGCCATCTCCAGTTGTCCTGATCTGTATCTAGGCACTGAACCCAGATGGCTCTGGAGGAAAAGTGAGGCTGATGATTTTACTCAGCCCTCCCTCACTTATATTCAATTTATTTGCATGTCATTGCATCACCTCCCTGACGCCATGGTCCTCTTTGAGAACGAAGGACAAACAACAACAAACAAGTTTTCCCTCGAAGATTATTTTCATTTTTTCCTGTATATATCATACTTGCATGTTGTCCTCCCCATTGAATATGAGGTCCTTAGAACCAGGGATTTTTAATTTATTGGGGGGGGGCTTTTCCTTATATCCTGAAGACAGTACAGTACCTACTTGGTACATAGGAGGTACTCAAAAAATACTAGTTAATGCCTCTTCCTAGAGCCCCTCCCAAAATTTATTGTTCCCATATTTTGTCATTTTTAACAATTTACATGGTGTGAGGTAAACACTCAGTGGCTTTCATGCACATTTTTTTTATTTGGATTGTTTTATGTGGGTTATGGTTTGCATATATTTTGAAAATTTATAGCCTTTGACTATTAATTTACTAATTACCCTTGGTATCATATGATATACATGGATATGCTATATTATGTATCTATATACGTATGTGTGTATATATGTATATATACATATTTGATATCAATAATAGCATTTAGTAAAATATTTTCCCCATTCTGATTCAGTATTTATCTACTTTATTAGTGCAAAAGATTTTGTTTTATATAACCTGTGACTTCTATTATAAGCTCTTTTATCTCTAGTTATGAATTCTCTCCCTATCCACAGTTGTGAAGAGAAAATTTCTTTTAATTTTTGGATGTGATCTTTTCTATTTATGGAATCAAACCATTTACCAGAAGCTCAAAACTGATGAAGATGTTACTGTGTTTCCCCGATAATAAGACCTATCCCGAAAATAAGCCCTCCCCTTACTGTGTAAGATTCCTCTAAAATAAGCCCTCCCCCCAAAATAAGCCCTATTGAGATTGCTACTGTAGTGAAGGTGACCCTGTGCTACACGCTACATTACGGTACCCTCTATATGCACCATCCCCCCCCGGGGTGAAACGCATGCCGCGCTCCGAGCTGCATCCAATCAGAGCTGCAGCAGTGAGCGCGTCATCCTGTTCTTCCCCAGTGATTTGCTTATTGAATAAAGGTACATTTTTTTGTTCACATTTACCTGTTTATTAAAATTGCTGTCAATGTTCATTAAAATAAGCCCTCCCCTGAAAATAAGCCCTCTGGTGTTTTTCTGTCCAAAAAAATTAATAAGACAGTGTCTTATTATTGGGGAAACACAGTAGTTAAAATCAAATTGTTGCCCAAATGCTCTCCAATTTTCTCAACTGTCAAAAAGGCTATCCTGCCTCTAAGTACTGTTCTTAAGTTTATCAAGCATTGACTTTTTATTGGTTTCTTGCTTATGTAGTCAGTTCAACTATTAAAACCAATGCCAAATAGTTCTGATTACTACTGCTTTTTAAAAAAAAAAAAGGCTAGGGTCAAGTACTGTTACTCCTCTCTTTTCCTCTTTATGTACCTCTGTTTAAAAATCATTTGTTTTTATTTTGTTAAGCATCCCTTCTGATAATTTTATTAATGTACTACTAAATGTTTAACATATATAGTATAATCATTTTACATTGGCAGGCCAACCAAGAGTGGTAAATCTCTCCAATTAAGTCCCAAATAATTCTTAACACATCCCTACTAGAGGTATATGACTACATTTCATTTCATGAGATTGTCTTTAACATATGATTTATCCTTAGGCTGATAAATTATGTATCCCTTCCCTAGAACTCAAGCCATAAACGTCAAGCAGGCTATGCTGATATGAACAAAGGCTCAGCAAGATCAGCCTTAACAAAACTCTAATGCTAGTAGTTCAGCCAAAGGTCTCTAGTAGAATTTAGCATCCTGAAAGGATGTTTACTGTATCTCTAAAGTGAGCATTGGCCATTTTGACAGGTTTTTCCAGCCACTAACATTACATAGCACCACATTCTGGATTCAAAGAAATGAGACCCCAGGGAAAGACAAGCATACTAGCTAATAACAGATGTCTCCAGATAGCTTGGTAGGGATATTTAGTGGTTGACCACTTCCAAATTGGTATTTAATTCCTGCCTCAATCTGCTCTCGACCCTGAAAATTGTGTAACTTAAGAGACTACAAGGGGCGGCCAGGTACCGTGTTTCCCCGATAATAAGACCTATCCCAAAAATAAGCCCTCCCCTTACTGTGTAAGATTCCTCTAAAATAAGCCCTCCCCCCAAAATAAGCCCTATTGAGATTGCTACTGTAGTGAAGGTGACCCTGTGCTACACGCTACATTACGGTACCCTCTATATGCACCATCCCCCCCGGGGTGAAACGCATGCCGCGCTCCGAGCTGCATCCAATCAGAGCTGCAGCAGTGAGCGCGTCATCCTGTTCTTCCCCAGTGATTTGCTTATTGAATAAAGGTACATTTTTTTGTTCACATTTACCTGTTAATTAAAATTGCTGTCAATGTTCATTAAAATAAGCCCTCCCCTGAAAATAAGCCCTCTGGTGTTTTTCTGTCCAAAAAAATTAATAAGACAGTGTCTTATTATTGGGGAAACACGGTAGCACAGCAAGTAAGAGCACCGGCTCCAGTGTTGAGAAGACCTGGAGATCGAATCCCGGGCTCAGACACTTAGCACCCACCCAGAAACACCTGGCCGTGTAACCTTGAGCAAGTTACTTAACCCCGATTGCTTTAAAAAAAAAAAAAAAGACAGAGAGACTACATTGAGTGGTGCCCCTAAGTTCATGGTTAAGCTCTGAAAAACATTGCAGAAGAAGCCGAGCATGTAATTCCTTCCTGCCTGTTGGCTTATGGGTAGTATGCAGTCAAGAAGGGCTAGAGATTGCTTAAGATATCTAACAGTGACTTGGTATCTCCCTCCCTTTGGTGACATCTGAGCAAAATAGTCTGCGTGCCACTGGGAACCTCAACACTTCAACAGCTTAAAATAAGTAGCAATGAGAGCTGTTATTGCCTATGTTAAAAATATGAAAAAGGAGGTGGCTGGTAACACAGAGAGTAAGAGCACAGGCTCGGGATGACCTGGGGATCTAATTTGGGCTTGGATACTTAGCACCACACCCAGAAATAACTGGTCATGTAACCTTGAGCAAGTTACTTAACCCCGATTGCTTTAAAAAAAAATATGGAAAATGAAAACAGTTGCTTTTCAATACACAAGTTACACCCTCCTTGAGTAACCTTGCTTCAACAGTTTCTCTACCAGAAGCTGTGGCAACTGCTAGTGCCTTTAGGAAGGAGAGAATTTAGGAGAACTACAACTTTGACACATCCTATTTTCTCCTTCTGTCTTCAGCAAGAGTTTTAAAATTCTCTTTCATGAGTTTGTAGAGATGAGAAAAACTTCTGAGAGCTGTCTTAACTGTTATTTTATGAAGAAACATTATAGAGAGAAGTTAAGAGGAGTGTAGACCCATTAAAAGTAAGGACTTGAGGACTTTCTCTCCCAAGGATGACTGTCTGAAAAGAAGACTGCCCAGATCCCGCATACCCATTCCAGCTAAACCCTCAAGCTCACATCGAATTAAATAGTGATTAAAACATCAAATTCGAAACTAAAACACATGACTTCATCTACCCCATGACTTCACAAAAAGCCAGGCAAAAGACCACAGACAATAGGAAATGGGTCACACACAGCAAAGTTAGTGCCAATTTAGCCAAATTCAAAACATGTATAGCCTGCAAGGCTCTGTGAGGACTCTCCTGAGAAATCCTCAGGATGGTCAGAAAGTCTATGGGTGGGGAGCTTGGAAGCCAAAGGTTATGGATAGCAAGAAGCAACCTATAGCCATCTTGGGCCTGAAATCTGTCTGAGCATTGTTGGCTGGGTAGCACCAAGAAACTCTGAGATTCCTAAAATCTCATCCTGAGATCCCAGAAAGAACCTTGAACATCTATTATTTACACCTCAAAGATTGGGAAAAGCTTAACCCCAGAAAGGACTCAGGGCAAGGACCAAGGAGGGCCAACCGCCCAACCCAGAACAGCAGGGGGCAAAGCCCCAAATCAGAAACTAAAGTAGGAGAGATGAGTAAATCCAAGAAAACACCAACCAATATAAAAAATAATTACCATGTTAGAGATCCCCTCCCCCCACCCCCAAAGCAATGTTAATTCTCTAATAACTACAAGCAGATTCAAAGGAAAAAATTAGATTTTCCATAAAGACTAAATTTCCTAGAAGAAAATGATAAATGAAATAAAAGCTATGGAAGAAAGAACTGGAAAGAAATGAAGAGAACAAAATATTCTAGTATAGAAAGGAGGAAGGGATAGAACTTGCTATTTTTCAAAATCAGGATGTATGAGAATATAGAAACACATAAATATGGGTGGGGGAAGGGGGCATCAGGAAGGAATAAAACTTCATTCTACTTTGAAGCAAAGGAGGGATAAACAGTTTGGGGTAAAAATACATCAAACTCAACAAGCAAAACAAGTGGGGACAGGAAGGAGGGATAGTTAAGGGATAGGATAATACTAGGGAAGGAGTAATCAGAATCAAAACAAACTTCCTGATTCTGAAGGGAGGATGAAAAAGAATGGAAAAAACTGAAACCTAAGGGTGCGCTTTCACCTCAGACACTGAACAAATTGTAGTATGTTAATGTAATGGAATTGTTATTTGATCCAGATATCACCTGGGTTTATGACCCAAAGAGTGCAAAAAAATAAAAATCTACATGTACAAAAATATCTATAGCAGTTCTATATATAGTAGGCCAAAATTGGAAACTGAGGGACTTTCCTATTGGGAAATGGCTAAACAGATGGTATATGAATATAATTGAGTATTGTTGTGCCACGAGAAACGATGAAACTGAATTTCAGAGGGAAACTGGGACAATTTTCACAAACAGATACAAAGCAAGTGAGAACTAGGAGAACATTTTATACAACATCATAGAGAAAAACAACTTTGAAAGACTTTTGAATTCTGTTCTAAATCCAGAAGCCTGAAGATGAAACATGTTTCTTGCCTACAGCCAGAGAGGTGATAACATTTAAAATGGAGAGAAAGACATGCATGGTCCAGAAAAAAAACAAATTTCTCTACTGGCCATGCCTGAACATGTGTATTTATGATGAGGGAATTATCTGTGTTTTGTTTGTTGATTCAGTGGGAAGCGCTAGCTCAAATGGAGTATGAATGCGTGTAAAAATATATAAAAAAAACAAGAGGATAGAAGACAAGAGTTGCTAAAAAAAATCACAGAAATACTGACTTTTCAACCTCTATACTAGATTCTGAGGCAATGTGTCTTTGGAAATTCTCAGATATCAGACTGAAGGAAGTATAGTTGAGGCTGAAACTTAGCAAGAAGACAGGAATGTTCTTACCACACAAATGGGATATGAGATATGATTGAGTTGAACACACAGTTCAATTCACCAGAGTTCCTGACCACTCATGGAGAGACAGAAAGATTCTTATATCTATGATGGAAGACCACAAAATAATTTAAAAGAAATTCTAGTTTAATGGTATCATCAGAATCCTGCAGCCCATAGGCACCTTGGAATGGAAAGATGTGAATGTATGCGAAACACAGTACTTTGAATAAGAAGACTAAAGTGAATGAGTACATCATATACCAAGGGTTGGAGATGAGCTGGATTATCTGCTAGGCAGTCAATGGTTTTTAGTCTTGGACTTCTATGACGTATACTAGGACAGCAAGGTGGTTACAGGGGATGGAGTGCTGAATTTGGAATCTTGACCCAACTCATAATCCTGCCTCAGAAAGGTGCTAGCTGTGAATACCTGGGTAAGCCATTTAAACCTGTCTGCCTCAGTTTCTTTTTCTATAAAATGAGGATAATAGCAGTACCTACTTCACAGGGTTGTTGCAAGGATCAAATAACAATGCGTTTAGCACTTTACAAGTTTTAAAGCACTACATAAATGTCAGCTATCACTTTTATAAACCATCAGATTCCCGTGTCTGAGAAAGACAAGAAAAGAAGGATTGCTTTTATTTGTCCAACTATATTTGATCACTTTAAATATATGTCCTAAGGCACCAGCCTTCTTTCAGGAGCACCAATCACTTTCCAGTGGCTGATGGAGAAAGCAGAGACATCAAAGCACCTTGATGTGTTATTGTGTCTCAGTGACAGCATCTTTAGTAAGACACTGGAAGAACATGACAGAAGACTGATGAGGGTTGGATTGGCTGGAGGAAGCTAGTCTAAAGCAGTCAACAGACAAATGCCAGTTTTGCAGAGCTTCTGTTAGGAATGTGTTGCATTTTATTCCAAAAAGAAGTGAGAATAAAAGTAGAAAGAAATTATATAATTATATAAATTAAATACAGAAAAAGGTAGAAGTATTCCTATATTAGTCATACCCATAAAATCTTGAAAGACTTAAGAACTTTTGGGGGTGGTGGTGAGGGGAGGAATCGATGGCTCTCGGGTTTACTGAGAATTATCTTACCATTACTAAATCATTGAATGATTTCACTCACATGTGACTAAAGACTGAAGACCAATAAGAAAAATTTATCTTAAAACTTACAAAGCCTTTTGGAGATAGATGGAAAGGCCATATTAAAAAAAGTCTACAAAAATTTAATCAAGCAAACATTTTGTTTTCCCCAAAAATGCCCATCTCAATGGTTTGAAAGGTGAGAGCAATGATCACTAACAACAAATATTAAAACAGCATAAGTGGAACCACATTCTTAGCTTTGAGAAGAGTGATCACTGAGGATTTCAGAAGATTTTTTTACAAATCTCTAAGTGTGGACTGACAGCCATCTGACATATTTTGACCAATGCCAAATTGGATACTACTTGCTAGTGGTGGGTAGCAAAGCGAGCAATTGTGATTTCAGTATATTACTATCGGACTGGTAAGATTAGTGTTGATGAAGATTCCTCATCCATAATGCTACAAGACACTGGAGCTGTAAGCGATACCAGGAGGTCTGAGAGCTGTGACAGTCAAGAGGCTGGACTACAACCAAGGCGAAGTCTTGCTGAAAGCTCCAAACTTACAGGCAGCATGCTAAATTCCTATGTAAATCTTGATTACTGAATCCATCTTCCTAGCCTCAGTTGTCTATTGATGACTGACAGTGAGAACATGAGTCTGATGAAATGCTAAGGGAAGTGATAAGAAGCCAAAAACCAAGGCAATGATTCTAAACATCTTAAATCCAAGTCAGACGATAATTACTGCTGGGCCAAAAGCAATCACTTGAGTTGTGCAGTTAAGTGCTATTTTGGACTGTGACTGATCCCACCACTGGAACCAGGATGCAGCTAGAGCTATCAAGTATACTGCCCAGTAGCCATGAATGCCTTTCTTAATTACTTTGAAAATATGACTCAAGGCCCAATGGCTGAAGAAAAAGATTTTCCTGGACCCAGATGGCTGTAGATGTCACTAAGTGAGAAATTTGGGACAGATGTGTACAAAATAAAACATTGCCAACTCTGCTATACATCTGAAGAATACAAGTAAGAGCAAACCTTTGCATTTGTCTCTAATGCCTTTCCATCTCAAAGGAGATAGTAAAAAATATGCCACCACTTTGGGGTGACTGATCATTTTTATGAAGTACATCCAACCAGCAAAATTCAATGTTTTCAAAATATTGAGTAAAGTATCTTTCAGTGCATAAATTCCCTGTCAGGATTCACTGAGGAAGAGAATGAGTGCAAACTACTCAAGGAAATACTGGTCTTACCAGGTATCAAGGTCTAGAACCATTCAATAACCACAAGTTGATTCACAACCTGAACATTTCATAGCCACACTGTTGAATATGATGGGAAAACTAAGACTATAAAAAAATTTACTAAGTCAACATATGTCTTTTCTAGGACATGCATAAAACTCTCAGGAATTCCACTACAGCCTTTATGCTATTTTTGCTTGTGCTTGGGCAAGAGCCACACCTATGTAGTGACTGGTATTTTGGAACCTCAGATGAAGGGGATGCAACTATTCATATTCCTATTGTGTCTCAGTTGAGAGAGCCTATCAAGAGCCTACTACTAGTCAAGGATTCAGCTTAGAGAAACTATGACAGAAATAGATTCTAAGCTGCATTGTCAAGACCTTCAGCAAGGTGACAATTCTGTTGAGAAACCCTGGCATTTAAGGGGCACACAAATTAGCTACCTAATGGAAAAATAGCTGCCGAAAGACTAAGTGACTTGCCTATTAACAAAATCACCCGCGAGAATGGAGGGAAACCCAACATGGCAAATTCACTACTACTACTTATTGCCTGTAGCAGTTAGCTGGAAATAATGCACAAATGCAGAGAAGCAACAAAAAAACAGGGAGACTATTAGTTGTATAAAAACTGTATTTCCTAGATATGATAAAAATCGATGTTTCCATTAAAGGAGATTGTGCACCATTATAGGGCAAGAGAACTGAACTCAGAGGCAATTTGTTTCTTCCCATGATGCAGACTTCTAATGTACAGCTATGACCCAGAAAGAACAAATGTACTGATAGCCACCCTGCTCCTGAGATCAACCAAGTTGTAAACAAAAATCTAATAATCTTGAATGATTCGCATATACCATTTCTTAAGCTCAAGTATGTAAAGATCAGACATGAGACAGTAACACGAACTAGACCCATCCCTCCAGCAAGTGGTAACTAGACTAATTAGATGCAAGACATAATTCACATGGTCCATCTCTAGTTTTGTCACCTAGATATGTGTATATGATTTTTTTTTCCATTCAACAGCATGTTCACAAGTGTAATGTTAATGAGTTAGGAAGATCTTCCCCATCCACTAATAAGTCTGTGTGACCTGCTTTGAGGTCTGACCCAGCTCACAGCTGTGATACACAACCTGGGTCACACAGAGCCTAATGGGGGAGGAACTTGCCTAGGAGAACTTGCTTGCAGGGAAGCCTAATGGAAAAGAATACTAATGGAAGAGAATGCTTGAGATGTCCTCTTGCACCCTGGATTTGTTTGCAGGAGGCCTAACAGAAAGAGTGCATGAGATGTTGGTGCTCCTTGGATTGGTGATGAGTACCTTGCTAAATTGCTAAATCTTGCCTCCTGGCATCCTAATAGTGATGTTCCAAATAAATATTTTGTTTTTGTCTTGGAAGAAGAGAGCTTATTTTATTTTGCTAATCTACCCTAAAATACATATGCATATCCATAGCAGCTGCTATGGGTATCTCATTGGCATTTCAACAAGTTACATATGTTTTAGCATGCTTCCTTATTATTGTGCCATAGTTCATTTAAATATGTTCAGTACTATATTCATGTTGCAGCAATGTCTTGCTAATTTTTGTATATATTATATAATTTTTTTAAAAAATGTATATGCCTGATGACATTGTTACACCTAACTAGCTTTGCTATTAGTTATGCTTTACTTTGCCATGAATAATTGCAGTGTACTGTAGAGGTACATAGTTTGAACATTCTTTGGCACTGCCCTTCTTTAGGACTGGGGGAGGAGAGAAACTGACCTTTTCTAATACAGTGGCCAAATTTGATGGCATATTGAGTGCAACACTTTTAACAGCATTGTCTAGCTAGAATTTCATTACCTCCACCAGCTTTATTGCTAAAAATGCTTCCAAGAGCCACTTGACTTTAGAATCCAGATGTATAGATTTAGATCAAAGAATGTTTAAACTAATGAACAGTTGGGGTAATTTCCTTTTTTTGGAGGTCAGTTGGGGTTAAGTGACTTGCCCAAGGTCACATGGCTAGTTTTTGTGTTAAGTGTCTGAGGCCAGATTTGAACTCAGGTCCTCCTGACTTCAGGGCCAGTACTCTATTTACTGCGCCACCTAGCCGCCCCCAGTTGTGCTAATTTCATACACCAGAAAAGTTATGCTTAAGATTCTGCAAGCTAGGATTCAGCAATATTCAAACTGAGTATTACCAGAAGTGCATGCTAGTATTTGAAAAGGCAAAGGAACTAAAGATCAAATTGCCAACATTCACTGAATTATAGAGAAAGCAAAGGAGTTGCAGAAAAATATCTACTTCTGCTTCACCACACTAACCATGCCACACATGGACCAGCCATTCATCCCTATTGCATAAGGCAGTTGAGGGGTTCATTTACTAAGTAGTTACTGCTATGCAGGAACAGTTTTTGGTTTCCAGATAAGGTTACCCTCCTGATGGTTAGTCATCATGGGAAAGGGAAAGATATCTATATTTGGAGTCAGAGCACTTGAATTTGAATCTTGACTTCCTTATTAAGCATCTATACAACCTTGGCTAGGTAAGTTTTTATTATGTTAAATGCCTAAGTACAGGGGATTAAAAAAAAAGTCTCACTTATGCTCTGTCTATAAGTTATATCATCTCTAATCATAATCAAAAGGGCAGAAAGTGTTTCTATGGAAGGAAGAAATTTACATTGTCAAAGGGAACATTTGAATATCTAATACAAACGGAAATGATAATTTTAATATGAACTGCTAAAACATGTGCAAAGAAACAGCTTTGCCATGGAATTTCAACAATTTTGGAGAGAAAATTCTGTAGAAGTAAGGACTCTGATATCAAACTAGAGTGATGTGTGGGAAGCTTAATGTTATAAAGATGAGAAATGTGAGTGTGAAGAAATAGTTTAAAAAGTACTTCAGAATGCTACAAAGCACAATGGTAAGTGGCAGTTAATTTGCATAAAAACTTATGACTAAAGAAGGTAAAACTGAGAAATTAAAAGTATTTGGGGACTGAGGTATGATTAAAATCTGAGCAATGATTAAAAAGCATTGCTAACTTGACAGGAGACATTTGAGGAAGTGTGGCTTTTTTAAGTGAAAGGTGACCCACTTAGGCCAATGAACATAAGAACATAGGAAATTCATCACAACAGGAGCAGCGAAAGGAAGAGCAAAGGGCATCTTACAAGTTAGCAGCACAGGAAGGGGAATCCTAGAAGGGCCATAGATGGTTAAGGGCTGAAAAAACTCCCTTTTGACCTGGCAGAAGCAGTCTGCTAAGAAAAGGCTGGGGGCTGAACAATTCCTGATTCGGAAGAACTGCTGCCAATTGCCTTTTAGAGCCACCTAGAGTTGAGAAAGGTTAAGATTTTCACAGGTAATTGCTGCTCTCTGCTGCCACTTCTGGCTTGAGAAGAAAAAGCAGAAGGGCTTTTGAAACTACTGTGGAATCCTGAACCATGTTGCCGTGGGCCCTATTCTGACTGCATAGCACAGCATTCAGAAGTACAGGCATACCTGGGAGATATTGTGGGTTCAGTTCCAGACCACCACAATAAGGCAAATATTGCAATAAAGCAAATCACATGAAATTAATTCTTGGTTTCCCATTGCATATGTTATGTTTATGCAACAATATGTTAAAAAAAACCCTCCAATATACATACCTTAATTAAAAAAAATACTTTATCACTAAAAAAATTCTAACCATCATCTGAGCCTTTAGCAAGTTGTAATCTTTTTGCTGGTGGAAGGTCTTTTCTCAATGTTATTGGCTGCTGCCTGATTAAGGTGGTAGTTGCTGAAGGCTGGGGTGGCTGTGGTAATTTCTTAAGGAAATTTGCTGCATCAATTGACTCATCCTTTCACTTGAACACTCAGAGGTAATTGTAAGGTTATTAACTGATCTAATTTCAATATTATTGTGTCTTAGGAAATAGGGAGACCCAAGAAAAGGCAAAGATGGAACACCAGTGGGTGCATCAGTCAGAATACAACATTTATTGATTAGGTTCACAGTCTTATATGGGTGTGATTTGTGGTGGTCCGAAACAATTGCAACAGTAACATCAAAGATCACCATAAGAGATTTAACAATAATGGAAAAAGTTTCAAATACTTCCAAGAATTACCAAAATGTGACACAAGCATGATCTGAGTACATGCCCTTGAAAAAAATGGTGCTAATAAGATTTGCTCATGCAAGGTTGCTATAAACCTAAAATTTGGAAAACAAAACAAAAAACACATGAACACACAACATCCCCAAAACTAGTATCTGCAAAGTGCAAAAAAATGGGGTATTCCTATAATGAATAAGGACCAATATAGAAGCCATCTAATCAATCTGATCAATTTTGCAGTTCTTTGGGCTTAAAAAGAACTGCTATTCATATTAACAACACTTTTTAAATGTTTTTTTTTTTAAAGCCGGTGGTAAATTGAAAAAAAATTTATAGAGGCCACATTTAAGTTGAGAAGAGGATCTTTGTAGATAAAGCACAAAAAGAACCTAAATGTCATATCAAGAAATCTTAAAAGAAAGCTGCCCAGATGTCTTAAAACCAGAGGGCAAAGTAGAAACAGAAAGAATATACTTGTGACTTCCTAAGAAATTCCCAGGAACAAAGAAAAAAAATACTGCAAAGCAGTCATATAAGAAAGAATTTAAGTACTGAGGAATTACACATTACATCACACTTGAGTAAGTAGCCACACCATAAAGCTTCAGAGAGCTTGGAATAAGATATTCCATAAGGCAAAAGATATAGGTTTGGCTAAGAATAACTTAGCCAAAATAAGTGCAAACATTGAGGGGAGAAAATTAATCTTTCAGTTCCCAAAGTCCTAAGCACTTCTGATGAAAAGACCAGAGTTGGGTCAAAAATGTCCATTTTTTTTAAAAAGGAGTCAAGAGAAACATGAAAAATTAAACATGATCAAACAAATGTACTCACAAGGATAAACTGCTTAAATTCTAACATGGGAATATGACACATTTGTTCCCTTCTGAACTCTCATCATGAGGAATTACAGAGGAGAGACAGAAAGCCTAGTGTGTTCTATCATGATGGTCTTAAAGGCATGGAAATGACATGGAGGGGAGGGGAAGAAGGGAGATAAAGATTAGGAAAAACACATCCCAAATATAACTAAGCCACACAAGCAAAAGTTAACAGAAACAAGAAGAAAAGGGGCTTATGTGGAGGGGGAAAGAAATAGGTGGCATCTAAGTAAAACTGAAGATGTTAAAAAGTAAAGCTCTTGCACAGAATGGGAACCTGAGAATTACCACAAATTGGGTTATGGAAATATAAATATGATATAATACTGCTATATACTCTGATAGTTTCAAAGAAACCTGGGAAGATTTATATGAACTGACACAGTAAAGCGAGCAGAAATAGGAGAACAATTTATCAAATGCTTTTAGTAATAAATTTATAAAATCATAGTATTGTGAAGACAAATAACTTTTTTTCAGGGTTTTTTTTTTGTTTGTTTTGCTTTTTGGAGGGCAATTGGGGTTAAGTAATTTGCCCAAGATCACACCGCTAGTTTTTGTTGTTGTTGTTGTTGGTGGTGGTGGTGTGTGTGTGTGTGTGTGTGTGTGTATGTGTGTGTGTATGTGTGTGTGTGTATGTGTGTGTGTTAAATGTCTGAACCCAGATTCAAATTCAGGTCCTTCTGACTCCAGGGCCAGTGCTCTACTCACTGTGCCACCTAGCTGCCCGGACAAAACTTTTAAAAACTTAGAACTCTGACCAGAATGACTTACCACCCATGATTTCTGAGGACTGATGATGAAACATGCTGCTCATTTAATAAGGGAGGTGAAATATTCAAGAGTACAGAGTTAGTTTTTTTTTTTACATTGCCACTGCAAAAATTTTGCCTAACTATACATGTTAATAAAGTTTTTTGCTTTTATTTCACAAGGGAAAAGGGAATTTCTGATCAAAAATTAACTTAAAAAAAAATTAAATGCCTCCACTTTCTCTCCTTTTACTTTCTTCAGGACTCTTTGTAATAAGTTTTCCAACTTTATCATTCAACTGAAATTCTCTCTCCCCCTTCAAATGACCAATGGCCTCTTAATTCTCAAAGCTTATGGTCTTTTCTTAATTTTCATCCTTATTAATCTCTATGCAGTGTTATACTGTTGATGACCTTCTGGATGCTTTCTCCTCTTTGGTTTTTCATAACACTGTTCTCTTGGTTCTCCTGTCTGCCCACTAGTTTTCAGTCTCATTTGTTGGTTCTTCAATCACATTTTGTATAGTGGGCTGTTATCTCTGTACTTACTTGGAGAACTCATCCACCCCATACGGGTTCAATTATTCCTATGCACATAATTCTCAGATTCATGTTTTTTAGCCCTAGCCTCTTCTGAGCTTTCACTTTGCATTACCAACTGCCTTTTGGAATTTCTAAGTGGATGTCTTACAGGTATTTCAAAATCTTATAGGTGTTCAAAAACACAACTCAAAACTTTCCTCCCAAACTTTGATCTCTTCTGAAATTTCCTGTCATCATGGAAGACATCACAATCTTCCAAATCACCTACTGTAAGTTTTCTAATTTCTACATGCCCCAAATTTCTCTCTATTCCAATCCTTCTCCACACAGTCAGTAGTGATTTTTTATTTTTAACAAAGGCCTATTTAATTCCCCTTCCACTGTCAACTTCCAGTGGCTCCTAATTCATTACTCCCAGGATCAACTATGAAGTTTTCTATTTGGCATTTGACGCTCTTCATAACTTGGCCCCTTCCAACCAACTCCCATCTTATTTCCTTTTTTTTTTTTTTTTTCACTCCTTAAGACACACTCATGCCTTTGGAGGAGAGAGGAAGGAGGTTCGTACCTTTCCTGCCCACACTCAAATGGGTCCATGCCTTCCTAGCGAAGGCAGCCCAAGCAGGGAACCATCCCCAGAGAGAGAGGAAGAAGGGCCTTGGGCTGCCCACTCCCGATTATTGATCTTTGTATCCCAACCTCTCAAATTTAGCTATACATGATACTGGGCAAAGCATAGACACCGAACAATTCGTTAAAAAAAGAGGAGGGGTGGCTGCGGGAGAAAAAACAGGAAGGATACATGGCAGAGAAGAAACATGGGTATGGGTCACCCTCTGGTGGTGGGCATGCACACTCCACCTTGGAAAAAACCCTAGAACAGGCTAGAAGAGAAGGGGAAGGCATTACTGAGTGGGGAGTTTTTCCCGTTATTGAAGAGCCCGACCCCTTTAGCCCTGGGCAAATGAGGCATAAACATGAGGCATTGCCATTCAAGGTGCTAAAGTAATTAAAAGAATTTGTCAGTAAGTATAGCCCCACTGCACCATTTGTATTGTATCAACTGGAGAACTTAACTAGTAGGAGTATTGTGTTCTAAAGATTGAAAAGCCTTGGCGCTGGTGATCACGACACCCGGACAAGCAGTGTTTTGGATGGCAGAATTCACAGAACAATGTAGGCTGCTTGCCGCCCAGCTAGCTCTGGGGCCTAACATGCAATTTGTCTTCCAACAACTGTCCAGTACAGACCCTCACGCAGACACTGCTCAGCAGCTAGGTTTCACTGCAAAAGCTTATTGGAATATTTCTCCGTGTGCCCAGGCTTGGAGCAGAGTTCTGATTGCAAAGGCTGACAGAGATAGCTTCACACAAACGAGACAAAAGGCCAATGAGGATTTCATAGACTTTGTGACCAGAATGCAGGAGGTAGTGGCATGTGCTGTGGGTGAAGTAGAGGGTACAGAGAGAATGCTAAAAACTTTATTGAGGGAAAATGCCAGTGCTGATTGTAAGAGGGCTATTATGCTGGGGCTTAGGAAATGATACAAAGATGTGAGAAGGTGGGCTCACAGGGGTATCAAGCTGAGCTGTTGTCCATCTTTGTAGTGAAACCTACAGGAAAGGCTAAAGGAAACTGCTTTAAATGTGGGAAGCCAGGGCATTTCAAGAGGAATTGTAGGACACGGAGATTAAAGGAGCTGGAGGAGAAAGACATGGCTGACCCCAACACCTTGCCCAAAATGTGGCAGGATGGGACACCGGGGCTCTGAAATGCAGACAAGGAAGGAATCAGGGAAACAGGTTTGGGGGCTCCTTGAGGGCCCCACAAACTCGAGCATTTCTAACCCAGGAAACAACCCCACAAACAAATTGGAAAACTGGTATGTAGCCTTTGCAACCATCCAACTTTTCCAGCTTCGGAGTTTAGACTCTTATGAACTCCTGCCTCAGAGTGCTTGTGATGTTACAAAACAATCTTTAACTAACGTTCATGTTCCTTTCCTGCTCATTTCTCCTGCTACCACTTATTCCTTGCCTGTCCCAGTGATAAAGATGTATAAGGAAATTCCAAAGGCTATATTAATTATTAATATAGTGAGGAGACATTTATAGATAAAGGCAGCCCCATAGCTCAAGGAGTCTTATTAGAATACCCCTTGCATGAAGAAGAGATTCCACCACAAGATCAAATTAATTTCACTCAGATAATCAATCACACCCGACCAATGCTCACCCTAAAAATTGAAGGAAGAACCTTCACTGGCCTTTTAGACACTGGAGCCAATAGGACTGTATTCCCTCTTCACCTGTGGCCACAAGAGTGGATCTCCCAAATAACAGACTCAAAGTTGCTGGGGTAGGAGGTTTGGCTAACGTTCGGGTATCTTCTCACCCCATGAGGTGGGTAAAAGAGGGACGTCAGGGCGTGATAATGCTGTTGATAGTTGAAAGCTTGTCCTTGATATTGTGGGGAAGAGATTTGCTAGGGGATTTAAACATTGTGGTCTCCTCAGATTTTTATTAGGGGTCATTGGGGTAACTGAGGGGAAAACCGCCCCCCCCCCATGTCTTGGACCACAGATGAAACTGTGTGGGTGGTCCAATGACCCCTTACAAAAGAAAAACTCTCTGCCCTCCAAGACATAGTGAAAGAACAGTTGCTGGCAGGACACATAGAGCCTTGGAATTCACCTATCTTCGTCATTAAGAAAAAATTAGGTAAATGGTAAATGTTAACTGATTTAAGAAAAGTGAATTCTGTACTTGTACCCATGGTTGCCTTACAGGAAGGCCTGTCTTCTCCTAATATGATCCCTAGGGGATGGCCAGTG
The DNA here is from genome assembly GCF_028583685.1 of Petaurus breviceps papuanus. Classification (NCBI taxonomy): domain Eukaryota; kingdom Metazoa; phylum Chordata; class Mammalia; order Diprotodontia; family Petauridae; genus Petaurus; species Petaurus breviceps. The sequence continues at coordinate 7,139,230 of NW_027185612.1, read as the reverse complement.
TGGATTGTTGATGTTAAGGATTGTTTCTTTAGTATTCCTCTTCACCCTCAGGATCCAGCTAGATTTGCTTTTTCTGTCCCCGCTATCAATTTCCAAGGTCCTGCTGCTTGTTATCAATGGTAGGTACTCCCACAAGGAATGAAAAACAGCCCAACCATATGCCAGTGGTATGTTGACTTAGCAGTAGGGAAGGCAAAACAAAAATATCCTGATGGGGTATTTTTCCATTATATGGATGATATTCTAGGAACACATCAGGACAGTAATCAGCTAGAGGAAATGTTTTGTTCCTTAACTAAGGAATTGGGGCAATTAGGTTTAAGCATAGCGTCAGAAAAGGTGCAAAGATTTCCCCCATATTCCTATTTGGGGTTTGAAGTATGCCTTCTTCATATCAAACAAAGGACCCCCATCCCTACATTGGGAAAAAGTTACTACATTAAATGACTTTCAAAAGCTCATAGGAGACATACAATGACTCTGCCCATGAGCACACATCCCCACAGAAAAAAAAAATGCAGCTTCTATCTAATATTTTAAAGGGAGACACCCTAATCTGACCTCCCCTTGCTTGTGGACTATGGAGGCCCAAAGGGCTCTTAGGGACATAGTAGACATCATAGAGAAGGCAGACACTAGAAGACAGGACTCTAAAATGCCTCTTGAGACAACTCTAATATCAGCTCAACAACCATATAGGGCTATACATCAGGATGAAGGTATTGTAGAATGGGTCTATCCTAAAATCACAAGGAAAAAGAGTCCCACTTGAATATTTAGAATAAGCTGTGATGATAAGCCAGAGGTTATTATTGAGAGCAACTCAACTGTCTGGCCTTCAGCCAGTACTGTGGATAAATGTCCCAAAAGACAGACGACTCCTGGATAGCTACTCAGACAGGCTGGGCAGAGCTCTTAGCCCTTGGAGATTTACAAGCAGGCAGTAGCCTAAGAACACTTTCCTCAAGAACAAATTGGCTGTGGAGAGAACCTAAGGTGACATCAATGAAACCTGTCAATGGCCTGTTTTTCACTGATGTTATGGTTCATGGCCATGCATCTATATAGTCTCCCATATTAAAGGTTGCTAAAGTGGTGAAGACACCCAATTCCTCCACTCAAAAGAATGAGTTATTTGCTATACTGTTAGCACTTAACATCCAAGAACCCATCAATATTATTACTGATAATTATTATGCTTGCAATGCTGTGAATGGCTTAGAGACCACAACTATAAAAATAGAGTCTCCCGAAATCATTGATCTATTCTTACAGACCCAAAAGGCCATCTGGGAATGAATAAAGCCCTTTTACATCCTTCATGTATGCTCCCATATGGATGGACTAGGCCCAATATTTGAAGGGAATCACATAGAAGATAGACTATTAGTAGGTGCTATGATTGATATACAACACCAAGTTTCTCTAGCTCATGACAAGTACCGTATGTCAGCACGCTCCCTTTGCCGCCTTTACGGCCTGTCCAAACAACAAACTCAAGACATTGTCAAAACATGTATTCGCTGTATACCTTTTCATCCACCTGAGGTAAAGGGTGTGAATTCCCGTGGACTACAACCAAACGAATTATGGCAAATGGTTGTCACACACGTTACAAAAGGTAAATACCTTCATGTCTCCGTAGACACATTTTCTGGCTTCTTAATGGCTACCTTACAGACTGGAGAAGCCACAAAGCACGTTTTCAATCACCTTTAACATTGTTTCTCCTCCATAGAAATACCTCAAGCCATTAAGACTGATAATGGTCCAGCCTTCTGCTATGTCCACTTGCACTATGTCCACTGACCATAGCATTCTGCACATATTTGGCATTCCATATAACCTTACTGGACAAGCGATGGTCGAATGGGCCAATTGTACTATAAAAGAGTATCTCACAAAACAAAAAGTGGGAGACAGACCTATAAGACAATTTACATACTGATAAAATATTGTACACTCTAAATTACCTAAAATTCAATGGGACTGATTTGACCCTGGCTATGAAACAGCCCAGAGGGAATCAAAAACAAACTTGAAACGGGACGGTGGTACAATAATGAAAAACAAAGACAGGTTATGTGGAGAACACCTATTGGTAATTGGGAGGGCCCTTATACCCTTTTAACCTGTGCCAGGATATGCTTGTATCTCCACAGATCGAGGTCACCAGTGGGTTCCTGCAAAAGCTATCTGCGTTATCAGTGACTCGAAAGAAGAGGTGCCTGTCCTTATGATGGTGGAGATTACACAAGATAAATCATCAAGGGATGTTGCTGCTGGTTGCTGCCTTCACCATGCTCACCATCTCACCACCTGTTCACGTGGAACAACACAGATGGACAATGATGTTGGAGCCACCCTGGCCAAGGGTGGTAGCTTGGGGGGAGGAGGTCATTGAACTGGATTAATCAAGGATGAATTTGATTTCCAGCCAACTACAGCACCCACATCCTTCAGTACAGACTAATTTTAGCAGACTGTTGTTTAGGGCACCATTGTGTTGGTCCAGGAAGAATACGATGCTTTGTGTCCAAATTATGAATGTCACTCACAACATGGAATGGGCTTGCATACTGTATATATGCTTGGGATACAGGGGACATCCTCTAATTCCTCTCTTCCCCAGCGTACAGCAGGGAACCTAGCTTGTAAGCCCGCTAATAGTAGAGGATGGCCTTTACTAGAGACTTGTGCCACTCACTGGCAGACTTGCAAAACTGTGTTTGACAAGCATAATGAGCTCCAATCCTGGCACCTGACAAACCACACCAGTTACAATTCTGTTCCTCTACCCGTGTGGGTACCCCAGAAGGGCCGCTCTTGAACAGGACTTTGGAAGGTGATGGCAGCCATGGGGAACATTACAATCATACAAGAGCTTGGGACAGCCTGGGGAATGTGGCAACACGTTCTTGACCCAGGGGATTGGAAGAACAGTTTGCAGACTGGACATGCCTTTCATGCATGAGCCTGTTTGGGGTGGGGGTCGATATGCCTTCGTATGGCGAGATGATGTAAATGTAATAATCTCAAGGTATTTTTTAACATTACTTGTAACAATTGTAGTGTCAATGAATGTATAGGACCTCTTTTGGGTAATCAATCTGTATTTGTCATAACCAGGTCACAGTATGTGCTCTTCCCAGTAAAGAGTGAAGGATGGTTTGGGAATTGAGCAGATCATGTATTAAGCAGTATTATTCAGAAAAAAACATGGTACAACTGTGAGGAGGGATAAGAGATGTATTTCTTGTGTGATCACCGGAGTTACAACGTTGGTCAGTCTTATAGCCTCCTCTATTTCTCTTGCTATGTCTGTATCAACCATATAAAATCAACTTGTACAGGCCCAAATTTGTGGAGGACCTGGCAAAGAATGTGTCGCTGGGTTTTGAAAAACAAGCCTGTATCAATGAGGAATTTTATAAAATACTGAGAGATCTCTCCAAAACCACTGTGTCCTTGGGGGATGAAATAGACTTAATCAGGGTACGAACTTCACTTCAGTGAGACTATCAATATCAGATGATATGTGTTACCCCTTTGCAATGGGACAATGCTATGGCAAGGTATAATTGGACTACGATTAGGAACCACCTAAATGGTTTGTTGCTTAATAGCACTATGACTTCAGATATTGATGATTTGTGGACTTTAGCTCATGAAATTAATTGAGCAGCACAAACTGATCTTAACCCAGACAAAACAGCCAGAGGACATAATAAAATGGTTTGATAATCCCACTTCTCCGTGGTGGCTGACACCCCATAGCCGGACAGCATTGGCAATAGCGGTGGGCATATTATCGTTTTGTGGTCCTTCTCTGCTTGGCTTGATGTTTAAAATGCTTTATAATAGCTTAGCAATGATTCAGGCACTCTTCCTTTGCACTTTTCAAAAAAAAAAAAAAAAAGGGGGAATTGTACAGGACAATATGAGTTCCAAGCGCTTCTTGTCCCATGGGAAATCAGGAACTGCCTTGGGGCCTCTTGGTTCCAAGGCTGCTTTGTACTCCTTAGAGATAAGGAAGTGCTAAATGCCACAGTGCAGTTGCCAGCTCACAAGGAAGTCTCCCATAAGACCTCTTTGCTTGTTGAGCAACAGCTGATGTGACTGGTTCGGTCCCCCTCCTCCATTGGTTCACACTCCCTGCGCATGATGAGATCACATTTGAATCATGCTCTCTTTAAGGTATATGAGGAACTAGTTGTTTTTTTTTTTCCCTGCCCACGCCCACCATGTTGGAATAAACAACAAGTTGTTTCTCTTGTCTCTGGTCTCTTCATTCCCTCCTGAGAACACAACCTAAGGCTGGCCCTTAAATTAGTAAATTTAGCGGCCATTTATAGTTGTTATCCACCAATACAGTATATTTTCCAGTTTGGGCCCTCCTGTCTTGGTCAATTATTGTCATATATATATATAGAGAGGTTAATTCCCAAACATTTTACTTCATTTTTGTAAGACAGGACTTTGTTAACCTTTATTCACAGGAAAAAACACACGATTTGTGGATTAATTTTGCATCCTATAACTTTGCTGAACCCATTATCTGTTAATATTTTAGATGAGTTGAAATTTCTGGATACACAATCATGTTTATCTGAAAATGACTTCATTTCCAAATTAATTCTACTAATTTTATTTTTACTGTAAAAGATTTTCAATATGTCATATAAAAAGAGTGGTTCTGCTTGTTTTATATCTCATTTTAGCAGGAATGAGTAATATTTCTCTAAGCTGATTTGGTTCTGGGATTAAAGACTTAAAAATTGTGTCAAGAAAAATTCTTCCATACCTTATCTTTTAGTGTTGTTAGCTTCCCCCCCTGCCCCCACCCCAAATGATCTTTTCTTCATTTGTTGCCATAATCATTACATTTAAAAATTTAGTTTTATTTTGTCACTAGTTTATTGCAGGATATATCTATATCTATCATATATACAAGATTTGCATAGACTTGTCCTGTTTGGTAAAGATTCTTATAATTTATTGCTGTATTCTATTGTCAATATATCTTTTGCTTATTTTTATATTTATATTTTTAATTAGAGAATTTCCTTTATAATTATCCTTTTTGGTGTTCCCTTTTTCTGGTTTTAAGCACAAATACCTTATTTGCCTCAGAGAAGATATTGGGTAATGTATCATCTTTTTTTTTTTTTCCAGGCAATCAGGGTTAAGCATCTTGCTCAAGGTTACACAGCCAGTTATTTCTGGGTGTGGTGCTAAGTATCTGAGCCTGGATTTGATCCCCAGGTAATCCCAACACTGGAGCCGGTGCTCTTACTTGCTGAGCCACCTGGCCACCCCTGTAATGTATCATCTTTATGAATAATCTACATTTCCTAAGGATTGTTTACTCTCAGTAAATTTAAAATAATTTTGCTATGTTTACTTGAAAGATTTTTGTTTGGTTAGTTTTTTGAAAGGGGAGGAGTTAATTCTTTGATTACTTTGAGACTGAAGTGTCAGTTTTGACATTGTTAAGGACAACTGTGCTGTGAGTTTTGACATTGTTTTTGTAAACTGCTTTTCCAAATAATCATCCATTTCCTTTATGTTCTCTAACTTGTTAGCATAGTTTTGTATAGTATTACTTGATTCATGAGCTCTCCTTTTTCATTTGTAATTCTAATGATTAGCATCCTCTTTCCTTTCACTTATCACTAATTGTCCATTTCCTTGGTCTTAAAAAAATGGCTCCTGGTTTCACTTAATTAGTTGTTCTTTCATCCTACAAGCTCTATTTTAATTTTAATGATCTTTTTATCTTTAGATTTTTGCTTTGTTCCTTTCCTAGGGCCTTTAGGGAAATGCTTAACTTTTTTTTTCTCTTGTTCCCTCATGTAAAATCAAGCACTTAGCAACAATTTTGCCTCTGACAGAAGTTTTGGTTATATCCCATATATCCTGGTTATGTAGTATTGCCAACATCATCTAAATATTACTTTTCTGATCTTTCCTTCAAACTCAACATTTTTAATGTTTGCTTCAATGTAGTTTAACTTTTGCTCAAATCTTTTAATTTGTTTCATTGTGATTCAAAAATGTATATATAATTTATGCCTTTCGTGATCTATTGCTGTAATGGATAACCGAGAGTAAGACAGCAAAATCAATTATAATTTGATAGGAGTGTTTATTAACTGGCCTGTGACTGCCTCTCAGAGGGAAAGACAGTAGAGAGCTTTCTGTTAGACATAATTTTATAGAAAATGTGGTTGCTAAAAACAGAATATGTTTCTAAGGGGGTGCAATGTCTTTAGCATTGTTTCTATTGAAGCAAAGCCTTCTCAGTATTATTCTTATTGAGGCAAAGCCTTAGTATTATTTCTACTGAAGTGAAACAGACCTGAATCCGTGAGAATCTGGGGCATGTTTCTAGCAATACAGGTGAAACATTTCTTTACTATTGGGGCCTATTAGGTAGTTTCCTAGGAACCTAGTAGGGGTCCCCTCTAGCAGGTTTAAGGGGGCTTTGGTGTATAATTTCTGGTGGGCACTTCATTGCGATCATTCCATATTTACCTGGAGAGTATATTATATTATAGATACATATAATTTTCTCTATACATAATGTCTCAAAAGTCTTGTAGCAGTTTTAAGCTATTAAATATTATTTAAGTTATGTTTATAATGATATTTATATAATATATACACATTGTGATATATAATTTTATATATTATGCAATTATATATTAAACTGCTATTATAGCTTAAAACTATCTCAAGACTTTTGGGATACTCTATTTCGATTATAACAAATAAGCAGTTCCAATATGATTCATCGTCTTTATTGATATTCTTCACCTTTTTGATTTGTCACATTCTGATAAAAGGACTATTTGAGGTCCCTACCTGTTTTGTTAGTCTTTTCTTCTTAAATCATTATCTTTCTTCAGTTCCTTATTTCACATGTAAAGTTTCTGTTTGTGTTTTTGTTGCATATTTTTAAAATAAATTTTTATTTATATTTTGTTTTTATACCACCTATATTTTTTCCATTACATCCCTCCCTCCTAAGAGAATCATGCTTTGAAAAAAGAAGTTTCATTTTCTACAATGCTTGTAATGTACTCCAAGCACATCTGGTAGTAAGTACTATGTAAGTGGGACTGAAAAAGTGAAAGAAGACATGTTAGGCTATGGCATTGGTCCAGATGAGTCATAATGGAGGTCTTTAGGATGCTGACTGAAAAAAACACAGAGCATTCTGGGAGACTGCTACAAAGCAGTTGGTCTTGGTAAGTGATAGATATGAAAGGTGAAGAAAAGGGAAGAACCAAAAAAACCAGCATCTCAAACACAAGTACTAGTTGAACAACAGTAGCAATTACATCTACTGTAATAGTTATTAGGGAAAGAAGTTAAATTTTAGATATCAGATCTGATAGAGAGTCCTTTAGACAACTGAAGATATACCTCAGAAGCTTGTGAAAATATACCTCAGAAGTCAAACAGCCTTTTGAGTCTACATACAATTCCACATTTGAAGCCCAGGAGAAAAGCAGAGAGAAAAGAGGGATTAGGATGTGGCTAATGGATAGTTCTTTATGCTCTTAATCACTGGGACATTCTCCCCTCCTTAAGCAGGTTTGTTTACATGTTTCCTGCCCAAGTAGAACATGAGCTTCTTGAGGGCTAGGACTGTTTTCTAGTTTGTCTTTGTACCTCTCTTACCCATCAGTTCTAACATATAGTCTTGAATTGAACTGTAACTAATTCTTTCTAATTGAACAAAAAAAATCTTCCCAATTGGCATATATTCCATCTTTAAAAAAAAAAAGCACACAACTTTTAGAATCTAGTTTTGAATGGGGCTGATCTCATGGGTATGGGAATCCCCAAGGATAGTTTTCAAAGGCTAAGAAAAGAGTGTAACCAATACAGAAGCTCTGCATTGGCTTCTGGAGCTCAGAAGAAACAAACAAGCTCAGGTATGCATCAGGAGACATGTTAAGATGTGAGGATTTTTCAGAAGCCTTCCCCATGGGGAAGAAAGGTTGACAGCTAAGTCAAAAGTGCTCTGAGAAATAACTTTCCCCAGGTTATTGTTTTTTTGTAGATGTCATAGTAGGTAATATCTGTCAACAGGCAATCACAACTTCAGAAAACCTACATGAAAACTAGTTTTACAGCAAGATAAATTAATATGCATGTGAACCCAAGTAGTTCAAAATCCATATAGAAGTTTGCATATTTACAACAGTAGCACAGAGGAAGGAGGAGAAAACAGAAATCTCAACCTAAAAGGGTGTGGTATGGAAAGGGAGAGGTTCAATAAAGATGGGAAAAGGCAAACTCCTCCCTCACAAAGGGGAGGACCAAGGTGATGGCAAAATCATGCATTCTTTTCCCTTGGAAACTGCTAGACTGTGAAGATAAGATTGTGTAGCAGCAAGCACCCCAAGCGCGTCCTCAGGGTTTGCAGCTACCACAGGTTCTTGGATCTGCTTTGTTAAAGGAAAGCAACTCAAAATGGGTTAACAAGCTTACTTTAATCAGTCAAACATATATCGTTTACCTTGTTCAGGAGAAAAGGTCAGCACCCTGAACCTCAAAGTATACAGGCATAATTATCAAGACAGAAACATCAAATAGACAGATTTCCAAACTGTCCAACCATTACATCCATACCCAGTCAACATCTGGGTTTCCACATTCTGGGTTTTTCAAAGCCGGGGGACTCTCAACAACGGCTTCCCAGAATTCAGATCAAATCACAGAACACTTCTCAAAGTGAGTCCCAAAACAAAGCTACACATCAGGGCTTATATAGCCTTCTCCTGGCTCAGAGAATGTAACAACCTTATTGACCCACTGGCCAATCAAAAAGTATCTACTGAAAAACCAGCCTCCCACCCCAGGCTCCAGGTACACGTTAGCCTAGGGGCAGGGAAGATCTTTAAATCTGCATTTCCATTACAGATTGTCTGTTATTCTACAAGAGTCTTAGTTGCACAAGAAGTTTCCCAGTCAAGTGCAAGTTGATTGACACCTGTCTTGACTCCCAAGGACACACACGGAATTCAGATTGGGATCAAAACTGCAAATTATGTCAGTTCATCCTTGGGGTTTATCCTATATGGGGTTCATCCTTGATACGTTCAGAGCCTTCTGCATTCACTGGGTCCAGTGTTTCTGAAAATATGGCAAGTCAAAAAGACAAGTTGTTCAGGGGAGCCTTTAACATTCCTTAACATAACCCATTTAGAAGTTACGAGGTTGTAGAGGTTGAAGCCTGCCACTATTATTACCTTCTCTCCCCCAGCCTCCATCAGGAAATGAGCCATAATATTTCTCTTTAGAGACTTTGATGAATTTGGGGGAGAAAGACAAAAGGTTAAAGTTAGCACCTGCTGTTTACATGACAAGCTAGATCTTCTAGCCTGCTCCTAGGCTTGGGATAGGTGGTGGACAGAGCATTTCCTTGGAAGCAGAGAATGTGGTTTTAAGGTCCAAGTGCTGACCCAATAGCTATCTTGAACTTGGAGTCACTTCATCTCTGGGCTTGAAATTCCTCAATTGCACAATACGGCAGTTACCTTCAAGGACCATTCTAGCAGCAAACCTACCATCCCGACATGGATGTCTGGGTTCAGTTGGTAGTGCTGTGGTAGACAGATGAGTAGGACTGAAGTAAGTTGAAGGAGTCAACACCTGCTTAGTCCAGGTGGCAGTGTGAGTGTAGAAGTGGTAGGGCTAGGTGGAACAGCTGGAGAAAATAATTAGACTTGAGTTCTCAAGCAGTTTTGAATATTTAAATCAGGGGGCTCAGAGAAGAGAAATTTGAAGATTAACAACTCCAAAGGGAAATCTAAAATTCAAATGCTTCTTATTTTTAAGGTCTATAGCATGATCAACATATCCCACTAGTTATCAAAGACTAGAGGGCCTCATGATTTTAGATGTTCAGTATACTATTATAATTATGGCAAGGCTGGTGGTAGGATGGGCCTCAACTGACATGTAATGGGTTAGATAAAAATGGTAGAGAAGGGAAAAGTCTTAGGGTAGGCAGTTGGTATAAGGTAGGTCATTTAGAAGACAAAAAATAAGCAAAAGTCCTAAGCAGGTAGAGTATTGTGTTTTGAGAAGTAACTGTTTGGAAGCTGTTAACAAGTCAGCCTTAGGAAACTTCTAATGGTAAGTAGAACACCAGATACCAATAGTAAGGAACAAAGGTACCATTCTTGCCCCTGCCAAAGATTGAAAGTTCAAAGAAGGATCCCATTAGCAAAAAATTCCAAGCTTACTATGTTAGTTCCTGAGACAATCACTCTGGTATCTGAGGATAGAACAGACCCAATTACTAGAACTGGGGTACAAGTCAAGTGCTTGGTCAGACAGCAAATGAAGAGGACAAGCTTAGATACAAGAAATAAATTTAATACTTGGGAAGAATGGTCAAATTTTACTTTAGGACTGAAACTACAGATGGCAGCTAAAGCTTTGAGGGATGTGTGTGACTGGATATTGTCCCACAAAGTTAGGGTATCCATTAGAAAAGTGATTTATCACCACTAGATCCACTGCTGGGATTAAGGAGGTTTAGAAGAGTGAAGATGAGTCAGTCAATGCCAAAAACATTATGCCCTTTTACTTATTTTAGCATGTTTAAGCAAAAGTCACATGGGTTCAAGTGGAAACAAGCATAGCAGTGAATGGGAAGGAAGACAAAGGCAAAGAATACTATAACAATATCCCTGACCACTGATACTAGTCAGCAGCCAAAATCCCCTCTTTCCTCCTAAGGGTTTAGTCATTCCTAAACTTTAACTTAATAATCCTAACCTCTCCTCCTCCATTCACCCAAAGAAGGGTAATGACTAAAGGATAACAACTAGGAATGTTGTTCAGGAGCCTCAAGTAAAATAGTTTTCAGGTGATGATGGTAAAGTAAATTGAGCACAGGTATTTCAAGGACTTGGCACATTGTTAAAACTCAGCAACTCCTAGGGACTTTTGGATCCATTTTTACTCCATGCATCTCTAAGACCAAAAGGGAGGTGCCAGTTAAGAAATAAAGTTTCTAGGAAAAGAAACATAATGCGGGATTCTGGAAAAGACCCTAAAAAAGAAGGGACTACTAAGAAGGAAGGGTATGCCTAAAACATGGGAAGCTTGCTGGACAAAGAGTAGGCCTGAAAAAAAACCCACTTTTCCAGTCTCTAACGAGTCAAAAAATGGCAAATAAAACTTTTTCCTTAAAAAGTCAAAGAAAAATGAGGGCCTTGAACATTAAACCCCATTACTTGTCAAATCCAAACTTTCTCCATCTCTTCAAAATAAAATTAAGGATGTTTAGCCTAAAACACAGAAGACTAAGGGATTACAGGATAGCTGTGCTGCAGTAATTAAAGGGCAGTGCTGGTTGGCCCCAGAGAACAGTGCAATCAATAGAAGGTGCAGAGGCTGCTTTAGCAGGGAAGGAATTTCTGTCCTGAAAGGTCAAATAGAGGCTGATTGGACATTGGTCAACATGCTGTATAGGTTGGCACTGAACGAATTCTATGATTCTGACAATTGAAAATGTTAGCACATTATTCCCAGCTCTTCTCATTTATATTACCTAAGGTAAAGCTGTCCGCACAGGGGTCAAGGTCAGTTGGCTTTAGTATGTGGTCAAAATGGACAAATTCTTAACATTAAGTTAGCAGCATTCTAAACAAATGTAGTCAAGTTAGAAAGAAACTAACATTTTATTGTGGTGGATAGAAGAATTGGATTTAATTTTTAGGACATTACTGATTACATTATGATAGAAGTCACAGAAAAATAAGGAAAAAAGATGACAGTTATGAACATTTTGAAAGATTAAAAAATATTTCATGTTAACACTATTCACCATTAGAAAAATTACATTGGGCTGCGTGTTGGGGGGGGGGGGTGAATGGTACCTGTGTTGCTCACTTTAGTTCCCCTCTCCCAATTCTTGGTTTAGGAAAAGGGTTCTTAGAGTCTATAAACTCATTTTTTTAAGGGATGTTTTTGAAACTATTTAAATGTAATTGATTTCCTTTGTAATTTTATGTGCTTTATTCTATTCATTTGAAAATATTATTAAGACATATCCACAGGCTTCAGCAGACTACCAAAGTGATTCAGGACCAAAAAAGGAAAATAAAAAGGATAAAAAACCCTGGCAAAACAGTGAATCAGTAGCAGGAGAAATGCTTAAAGAAAGGTAGATCATTGATTTCATGTTTCTCTAACCTTGTTGGTTTTTTTTTTTTAATGTCTGATTGCCTGCCTCCTGAGGCAGTTTTGCATAATTTTGTGCCAACTGTTTTCTTCCATCATCAGAAATATCAGAAGTGGTATTATATCCCTCACCTCCCACTACCCCACAACAATTTCAACTAGGGATCTAGGATGGTAATCAAAGTTTATTAAATTATCAAACAACTGAATAAATTATTACAGGGAAAAATGCATAAGTGAGTGATAACATTTTGGTTTGCTCAAGACTTGTCAACACAGAAAAAAATCATGGTATCCAGAACATAGTATCTTGAGAGTTGGGGATCTCCCCCAGTTATTTTGTATTTCCTTAGTAGTGTTCAACACTCCTTCCCCACCACACTTTGCCTCCTCCATAAAGATTCTTTGATGGAGAGCCTCTCTTTGTATTCCCAGGCCTAGCACAGTTCCTAAGCAAGAGCCCCTTAATAAATGCTTGTGGAATGAGAGCCTTCTCTCGACATACCTATGGCTTTTACTAACTTCCCCTAAATGATCTTTACCCACCTTCCTATACATCCTATCTTGCCTTTGTAACTACAGTTAGTCTTGGCTCCATTAACTCCCAAGTGCCACAACTTTCTCTCTTGATTTAGCTCGACCTTTGGATTTTTTCACTGTAACTCCAATTTGTCTTTCTCAGAATGTATGTATGTCATGTAATGGATGGCATGTGACACCTCATAACTTAAGTGATAAAAATTGAGTTGGGATTTTAGTTATTTTTGATTTTGTAATTTTGAAATACATCTCAGTCTCAAAACTTGAAGAAAGGGAATTTAAATTTATTCAAAAGCTAAACATTAGATCTCTCCATAGAAACAGACTAGTTAGTAACCTAACCTAAAGTTTTCATCAACACCATGCTGTAAATTAGGTACATAGAACAAAGTCAAACATTTAATGCTTTGGGTCTAAGGCACAAGATAAGAGTCAGATGGGGATATTTCAACCTAGGATACTTCCCACTAATAAAACAAAAGCTAACACGAGTGAAGGAGGTAAGTGGGAATAAGTTTGGGGGGGGGTGCAGTAAGGGAAGGGGCACACAGCTCATGCCTTGGGGTGTGGATGCAGAGAAGAGAACCAATGGCTCCTTATTAGTCACCTCTTTCCCTTCAGACATCCTGAAGGGAATGAATTAGAGGTGGGCTTGTTATAGACCCTTCCCTGAGGAAACTACACAGGGGTTCCCCTAAGCTTCCTTTCTTTGAAGAGGAGAGTAAATCGTTGTAGATTGCCCTCCCACCCCCCCTTGTCAAATGCTCCCATGAGGAATAGAAATCACAGCCTTCCCAAAGGGAAGACCAAAAGTTAGAGCCCACCTCCATCTCAACCCCCGCATTCTCACCTCACTGACCCACTCCCCAACCGAGAAGCATCTCTTAATTTCTCAAATTCGCCTGGGGGAGGGCAGGTGGGGGGAAGAAAGGGCCAATTATTGTAGCCCCACAAGTTCTTCCTACTTGGGGGGATTCCTAGCCCTCCCCCCATACCTCTTTTTCTAGGGGCCATAATCTTTGAATCTCCAAAAAATGTTTCCTCGAGGGCGTAATCATTGTGGTCTCCCTAAAAAACCCGGAGGCGGGGAGGGGCCATCATTAACCCCCTTCATGCAGCCTTCTGGGAGGAGATGCAACTGTCATCCACCTGGGGAGGGGTAACAATAGAGGCCGTCCAAGCTCTAGCTTGGTGGTAACCACAGACGCCCCCACGGCCACCAAGCTCCCTTCTCACTGGGGGCGCAACTGTTGTGCTCCAAGTTTCCAAGATTGGGGGGGGGGGCAATCCTCGGCATGTTCCCCTCCCCCCAAGAGCTGGACAATCGTTGGTTCAACGTGTCCTTGGGGGGGGAGGGGTGGAGGCGGGAGAACTAAGCCTTGTGACCCGCTGCTGCCACATCTCTCTTCACAGCAGGCCTCAGCTCTCCCTTACTTTGTATGTCCTTTTAGACGCCCCCCACCCACCCAAGAACTTAAAAAACACAGTATCAAGAGACAAAACAAACTACAGAGCCCCTCCTCAAATAGTTTGTGGGCTTTTTTTTTTTTTTAACCCTTCTAAGTATCCTGAGTCAGTCACTTTTTGTAAGTGTTTGAAACACTTGAGACTTCTGGGAAAAGCACCTCAACCCCTATTGCTCTCATGTTGGATAGCTCCCCCGCTCCCCCACAGTAAAGGTTCTTCAAGGAAAGACCTTGAGGCTCCTAGGGATTCTTATATAGGCTTTCCCTGGGCCATCTCTCACTCAAGGACAGGTGTAACAAACAAAAAAGCTCGAATTGGGGGGGAGAGAACGACTGAAATCAGCTACTGCTCCAAAGAGAACAAGAACGGAAAACCGGCCTGATCCTTTTATAAAGAAGCTCACCCCACCCACGTGCTCTGGCTAGCGCCCCGGGGAGGGAGGGAACGGGTCACGGGAGGAAATTGAGCTCCCCGGCTCTGATTGGCCCTGGGCTCCCCCACGTGACCACCTCGTACCTCATAAAGTGGGGAGGTTGGGAGCGGGGCTGGGGTCTTGTAGGGTTCAGGTGGTTTTTTCGACTCTGTTCAAGCTTCCGCCCTCGTGTTTTTTTCTTTGACTTTATCCTTTTTTTCCTGCTTTCTATAGAATGTTGGTCCCTTGTATGTAGGGATTCCTTTTTCAGATCCCAAATGAGGGCAGGTGAGAGGGAAGGAGGGGTTGTTTTACGTGAGGGGGAAAGATTACTAGAGCGTTCAAATCTGGGTTTAGACACTCACTAGCTGTGTGACCCTAGGCAAGTCGCTTAATCTGTCTTAAGCTCCTGGAAAAGAAAAAGACAAACCAGTCTAGTAGCTCAATGCCAAGGAAAATCTATGGGGGTGACAAAAAGTCAGACCCTGCTTCATATAAAAACTTGCATTTTTTACTAGGGTACACAGTCTTTCTACCTTACCTTTTTCTTTTTTTGGGGGGGAGTAAATTTGCTTCCTTCTATCTTTTCCCCTTCCCCTAAAACTATAGGCATTCAGGGGTTGTTACTTTGAAGTATCTTTCCTAAATTAGAAGCAGGGACAGGCTTAGTAGCTAGTGCCAAAGCTACTCGAAGGGAAGGCTGCTGTATTCACTTGAGGTAGAGCTGTTTAATTTGAGAAGCCTGGTTTCTATGGATTCTAACCAGTGGAGCTTATAAAGTCTTTTCTTTCCTCTATAAGGAGAGATTCTTTTCCTACTTCTTTCTTTGGTTTCCAGAGAGAGGAGGTTTGTTTTTGTTTCCCATGTCTGCCATAAACTGAATCATTTTACTTGAAAAGATGACTTTAGCTAAAAAGTAGCAGCAAATGAGGAAGCTAGAGAAGAAAATACAAATCGATCATAAAATTTATTCTTTCTGGATTTTGCTAGTAAGGGTGACTATTTAATTAACTAGTAGAAAATACCCTTTTTAACCTTAAGTATATATTGGCAATAGGTATAGAGGAAAAAAAAGGCAAAATGATATTCTTTCATTTCCAACTACTTCCCCCCCCCCATTTCTTAACTTTAGTTTTCTTTAATGTTAATCTCTTCCAGTGACCCAGAACCTTGAAATCTCATGTCTCATTCAAATTTAGTGATGACCTGGTAGGAAAAGCTGGGAGAAAGCAGGTTTGACATAATTTAACTTAATTTCAAAGCACCACACAAACAGGTTTCCTCTTAAGTCTGATGAGACGGAGAGAGTTGCTCATTATGAGATTTGATTTTAACTTTATTCAGGTAGGCAAAAGCTAGTCAAGGTTTTAAGGTCTCAAATAAAATACTTTTAAAAATGCATCTTGGTGTAATATTAGGGCTAACAGGTATTTTTAAGTAGCATATGGTTGGAACTAAAGAAAGGGATAGGCTTATAACTGATATCGTACAGCTTAGCTTTTTGTCTAAAAAGTCCTTTACTAAGAGATGACATTAACATTTTAAATGGTGCAAGTTAACTTTTTGAAACAAAAGCATTCGCCTCTAAACTTAGTCAAACTTCATTCTCTTTTTTTGTGGTAGTGGTGGTAAGCTTTTCCTACCTTCTTTCCTTCCAAACTCAATACCATGTTTATTTGGGGGCTTCTCCCCATCTCTTCCCTCATGTCAAACCCAAACCAAACCCTGGCATTTAAACTTATAGGGTCTGCAAATCTATAATGCACTTGAGAAGTATGATCACACTGGAGCTTTATAGCTTTGTGAATTAAGATCCAGACAGTCCTGTCTTACAATATTCCAAATTAAGCTGAGAAGCAAGTGACTGCTTGTGATCAGATAGCTGTTAAATATTTGGTGGGTTTTTAATTCAGGTCTTCTTAGGAAAGTTTAATAACCTATGCTGCCTTTTTCAGTGTTAAATAACATTGAATCAACCCTTGTTGAGGAGGTGGGGATGTGAGAAATAACTCCTTCAGACTCCAGAGGGTTGAAGTAAAAAAGCCAAATTTATTATGCAATTGCAAATGTGGGAAACCCAATAGGCACCTCTCATAAAGCCTTACATAGTATCTATCACAGATCACAGAGTCCCTCCCATTTCCACACTTGCTGGGTACTACAGAGTGTACAACTTCCCAGTATGCCTATTACATATTTACATCTTGTTATGTTCCCCCTGTTATAGGCATCACATTACCCTTAAAATAAGTCTTTACTCCTCCGAGAGAAGTCAAGATTTACAAGTTTACTGTACATAAGTATGTCAAGCCAGATTTAACCTTTACCCTACTTAACTAACTTCTAGCCCCCAAACAGGACAAAACCAGTAATATCCTGTTTTACCCAGTTCTTCTGCTGACTATTACTTTGAGTTTATGGAGACAAATATTATCTCTCAGGGGATGAGGTCATATGAGGGCTTTGTGTCATAGCTCCTTCTGTGTCTGCCAGGCCATAGACTTGTAGGGTTTCTGCTCTACTGCCTCTGTCAGCAACCATTGAGAGCCACTTTGCTATAAAAGCAAAAACTCTTCCTGATGGTATTACTAGTTCCTGTTACCTCTTGTGAATTAATAAATTGGCCTTCTGGCTCATAACTCAGTTTCATGAGTCTAGCTGGCATGGGTAGCTTTCCTCCAGGGGCTCAATGTTTGAGTGAACCAGCTGTTCATAGGCAAAGCTTGGGACCAACCCCTGCAGTGTAGTAATGGCATTCAAATATAAATGCTCCTTGAGACCAGATCTTAGCTATAGGCTAACCTTGCTCTGGTCACTTAAATTTAATATTGCTAATGCTAACCTTTTGGGCCATTCTTCTATGTAATTTTTTTTTTTTAGCCAGCATGATTTCTAATAGGTTGTCCTGGACAGCAAGTTATTCCCCATCTTGAAAAGGTTTTTCTCTATCTTCCCTCCTTTTGGCCCTCAAAATTTCCCTTACCACCACCTCAATATAGTCATATTTTACATAGGGCATGCTTTGATTGGTTATAGAATTCATTTGAAATCTTTTTTTTCTGTTATGTCTTCTTTTCTCCCTAATAAAGTTCTTTCAAGTCCAGAGGGCCCCCCAAATCAGCTTGAGTCTCTAGTCCCTCCCCCCCCACATCTGAGAGAGGCCTAAAACCTGGATTGGCCAATCAGGAAAGATACTTTTGGCTCACTCTGAGCTTAACCTACAATTTTGCTTTGCTCTTAAAATGAGCTCAAGTTCTCTTGCTGAATTTTGCTGACTGAGAATATTCTTCTGCCAAGGACATGGCCTACCAGATGCTTCCCTTGTCTTTTTATGGTCTTCCCTTGTTAGAGGCACTATCTTTGACTAATCTCCCCCCCTTTTTTTGGTACAATATCCTATTGTTTCTTGTTGGAAGAAAACAAAACATCTTGGGACCATGCTATTTGTTTTATGAATTTTTAATTTTGGATAATGAAGGATACTGGTGCCCCTTGGTGGGAGGGGGCCCCAAGGATATAAAGTCCTCAACTGACCTTTGCACTCATTTTTTTCCAATGATCTCCCATGTTTCTATCCATATGCATGATTTGCAAACTTTGAGAGAAATAAACATATATGCACATACAACATAATTGTGTTTGTCTTAGAGCAAACTCTGCAAAGGTTGACAGTTAACATTACTTATATAATATCTGCCATAAGGCTTTAAATGAATGTCAACCTGGCATTACTTTAACTGGTTTTGTTAATAGTCAGACTGGTAGTAGTATTAAAGGATCCCAAAACTTCTCTGGAACTTGGGTGTAAGCCTTGTAGGTGAATTACTTTCTCTAGAATGACCTCGTAGGCCCATTGTGTGGTTTCAACTGATAAAGACATGTTGGAGGAGGTACCCAGGAAATAGGAATGAATTATGGCCAGAAACAAAGCTGTATTAACCTCTATCAGGAAAGCTACTAGTCCAAGGAAACTGGTACTGAGTCTAACCTCATAACAAAAATGACAGTTTTCCTAATAAGGGTAAAACCATTTCATCCAAGATATAATTTGATCCTTGCAAATATGAGGCAGGTAACTGTAATATTAATGGAATTTAAAGATCCCCCTGTATTGGCTTGGTTGAGTGTTAAAACCCAGAGCTTGTGAATCCCACTTGTGGGATGGACTTGTTGACGTGAAAAGAGAGGGCTGAACTGGGAGAAGCTGGTGATGTGAGTTTAGAGAGGCACCAGCAGAGAGAGAGGCAGAAGAATTTTTTGGAAGCAGCATCGTGGAGGCAGAGAGATGGAGAGGATTTCTGAGGGCCAGTTTAAACTGCCCAACACTTTTGAGAGCTGCCACCCAGAGCTGCCAAGGACTGAGGAGACATGGCTATTATGCTGGTACTTTGTTTAGATGTTGCTTTGCCAGATTCATCCACTGGTGAAGGCCAGTCCTGTTGTTGCAGAGGTCCTAGAACCTTGCTTGTTGGTTGAGGGGTCCTGAGACTGTTCTGCAGACAGAGAGTGAATTGTGTCCACTGGTGAAGGCCAGTGCTGTTGTTGCAGAGGTTCTGGAACCTTGCTGTTCAGAAGCCCTGAAGAAGGATTTTCTTGTTGTATGTTTACAGAAATCCTGGAAGGGGATTTTGCTAATGTTTTCAGGGGTCCTATGACTGTTCTGCAGACAGAGAATGAACTACTGTGAGGAGACACTGGCAATGTATCTTGTGGCCTGGCTAAGCATTGTCTCCCCAGGAACAAAGATTGCTGAGAAGTTGCCTCTGGTCAAGATGAAGAAAAGACCTCTCTTTAGGTATTAAATGCTGTGCTTAAGCTTGTTGACCTATTCAGTTGTGATCCAAGGGTGGGAAACTTGACTTTTTTTGTGCTCTGTGACTGACCAAATGAATGTACTTTGCTTATGATTGGAAACTAATCTCTATTTGAGAAGAGGGGCTTTGTGATTGACTAAATGAATGTAATGTCCAGGGGTGGAGTAGTACTTGGAAATTATTGAATTACACTTGGTGAATTCTGTATTTTTAATTATGCAATATTGATTTTCTCTGTTCTTAATTTGTCACTGAATAAAATGGAGAGCAGCTATGCTGGTATTTTGAACCTTGGGAAGTTAACTTTGCTTGGCATTACAGTAACAAATTTCTACTATGTCTTGGCTTGCCCTGAGAGTCATGATCTTAGAACAGTAGTCTTGAATAGTTTGGTCTTAGTAGAGTGAGTAGAATGCTCATAAAAGTCTTACTGAAGCCTATACCAGCAGCATCTCTACACAGATAGATGTCCCTGGTAGCCATCTAGAGGCATTGGGAAGGTTTATAGGGGAAGCCTCAAAGTTTTTCCTTCCTTTCCTTGAAGCAACCAGCCAGCCCCTACCAGGTTGGACAGAACTTTTGTATATTGTGCTTAAACAACATGATAACTCCAAATCAGCCATTTCAGAGTCAAGTTCTTTGTCCATTTGTTCATATGTACATAAACATATAGTCATGATGGTGGAGAGACATTATTAAAGAGCTTTTGTCTTGCTGCAATTAAACACGTATGCTTCTGTAGAAAGAACGGCAATTTTTAAAATCAAACAATGCAATCCAAAGATATGGTAATTTTATATTTGCATGCTGAGGAACGACAGTAGGAAAATACTGTCTTCATTTTCTATAAGTAAACTTGTTTCTATAAGAGCAGAAAACTTTATGTACAGTAAAAACATTGCAATTTATAACATAGTAGTCTTAAATCTGAGCCAAGGTGTTTCTGGCAGCATTCATTGGCGTGGAGTGACTGCATGCAAAGTGCACATGCTATGTGTTGAGAACCAAGCCTTTGGCGAAGTTTCATGATCCAACACAGGCAAGTGCTGACAGAAACACCTGATTCATCATGCATTTGATTTTGATTAATTTTTGGTTATTTTGCATTCAGAAACCTTTTATTGCCAGATTTTTTGCCACCCCATATTGGGGTCATGACCCACAGTTTAAGAAGCTTTGTCTATAGTAAAAAAAAAAAAAAAAAAAAAAAAGTATGGTTCCTTAAATTATCATAGTGTAATTCAATAAGCGAATGATATTCTCATTTGTAGCCCCACTCAGGAGGTTTCTCTGGTTGCTGCCACAGGAGCTCTTAATTTCTTGGACCCCTAAGGCTATAGGGCCTTTCTGAACAAAGTCCAAATAGCATGTCAAACTGCAAAGTATCTGGGCCATAAATAAACACCCCCACCTCTCACCCTTAACATAAGAGAGGAAAACAGTCAATCCTGTTCCAGTCACTAAAAAGCAACTCTACACCTTTGTAGGCATGGCTAGATTTTGTAGACTCTGGGATCCAAATTTTTCTTATTGCAAAATCCACTTATGACTCTGACCCTACGGAAGGCCCTGGCTCACTCTCTCTGAAATGGTGGGACCCTGACCAAACTAAGGCTTTTGAGACCTTCAAAACTAAACTGACCACCACTCCAGCATTAGCACTACCCAATCTGGCAATCCTTACCAAGTTCTGAGAATTCTGGAAGTAAAAAGCTAGCCAGTAGCAGACTCACAAAATATCAGGTCTTGATCTTAAGACAGATGACCCTAATCTAACTCTCTGGGTGTGCCACACTCTCAATCAGGCAACCCTCCTCCCAGACAGCACCTGCTCAGATGCTCCTGATTTCGAGGAGACCTTGGATTCAGTCTATTCCTGCCCACATAATCTTAAGGACCTCCCTTTCACTAACCTGGAGGCAGAATTGTATATGGATGGATACAACTTTAATAAGGGGTAAGGAGAACAGCTGTAGTCAGTTCCTACCACAGAGGCCAAACCCCTGCCCCCTGGGACCTCTGCCCAGGAGGCAGAATTAAAAGCACTCACTAGAGTCCTACAGTTAGGGGAAAATAAAAGGGTGGATGTTTTTACTGATTCAAAATATGCCTTCCGTTTTCTATGTGCCCATGGGGCAACCTGGAAAGAAAGGGGATATTCAACCGCAAAGAATTCCCCTATCAAGCATGCACAGGAGATCTTACATCTACTTCAAGCTGTTCAGAAACCATTCGAGATAGCTGTTATATTTTGTTGACCTGTCTCAAAGGTTTGGTTAGAGAAACAAATAGTGATATACAGCTACAGAATTTATTTGTTATTTCCTTAAGGCTAGCATTACTTGTACAAGGATCCAGGAATTGAGTCCTAACTGAGGAACAAAACGATGAGAGAGCTTAAGTACATTTTAGGACCATCCCAATTCAGGGTGGCTGAGTCACACAAATTTATGATCTCCATAAATGTTTAATCATTGTATGAGAAAGGAATTTTCTCAATTGAGTAAATGGTAAATACAATAAAACAAGAGAGTTGACAGTGTGAATTGAAATTGATTCAGAATATCTGTTTTCTTTACCATTAACATTCCACAAAATGGTATATGCCCAGAAAATATTAATTTAAGAAGTCCCATTACTCAAGTTAATGCCTTGAGTTGAGGGTGTCTCATCATTGAGGGCCATAAAGTTAGGCCTCTTCTGGTTGACATAAGAAGGGTTCTCTGAGAGCGAGACAAAGCTGGGTCTGTTTGGAATTTGATCTCAGGGTGCCTGTTTTTAAATCCTACTCCCAGCCTTATCTAATCTCTGGAGTGGCTGAGACAGAAAAGGAGCCTTTTTTTAAATGTGGCAATGTAGTCTGATTAATTCAGACTTTGATAATCAATGACTATCAATTTTACACAGGCCACCAGAAAGGGGAAATGGATCAGGCTGTGGGAAAGCCTGTGGACAGCAAAGAATGCTGCTCACCAGTCAATTGTACTGGCTTCTTTACTCCCACAGCTCCCCTGATTCCTTCATACTTTCCTATAGTCCTCAAGAACAGGCCTTTGCTAAGGACAGGGGATACTCTGCTCCTGTGGATGCTTTCAGACACCTTCAGGCCAACTTCTTATCCCAGAGAAAACCAATGGAAGCTGCTTCTTAGAAGCTTTCTTTTTTGACTCCAGGATTGTTTGGTGTGTCACCCACGGGGCTCCCCTCATCTCTGACCAGATGAAATCTTTACAAAAACCTCCTTCCCTAATGTCTCTGCAGTGATTTGCCACTCCATTTGTGCTAGCCACTCCTTTGTGGGCTAATCTTTCCATGTCTACATACTCTGTTTCTCAACAAGGCAGTACTCCCTTGCTTGAGAATCAAGCTTCACAGCCACTGGACAAGTTAATAGCCCTGTTGAGGGAGGGTGGGGGCTTGTAAATGTTTCCACTGGTGTTTTGACATGTCCTACCTGTGCAGATACTGTTAGTGATAAGTGCCAGCTGTACCAGTTGTGTGAGGGAGCACTTGCCACTTGCTCCTATGACAGTATTCATTCTGTAACTCTCTGTAGGCTCCCCCTTTTTAAATGTCTAAGTTAATTCACAATGCCACAGCTCCTTCTAGTTAGAACACTTTTACTGATCTCTTGAACATCTCTCTTGTCTGGGATCTTAATGTGCAACAGTTCTGATCCTTGGGGCATCTATGAGCAGAACCTCTTAAAACTGGCCCTATCTGTGCCCCCCAAAACTATACTTTTCTTTGTGGAATAGGTGGTCCAAGTGGCAAAGATTCTGGGAAAGGGGGAAACAAAATATTGCCATGTTGCAAATACCCAGGAACTGTAGCCCTGGCCATCCAATGCTTAACACCTTACAAATACTTTGGGGGTATATACCCTTGGGTTTTAATCACCCCTCTTTCCATTTTCAATGTCACAAAGCCCAGGATGACCACCTTGAAAAGGACAAAGTGTGGATTCTGGGGAAATCTTGTTGTTCTTTTTTTCTTTTTTTTGAAGAGGACACAGTATCTCATGCCCTGGTATGGTCACCTACCATATGAACTTATTCTCTCCTTTCAGACACTTGGCAAAAGACAGCTTTTAGTCTCTGGGAAATTTAGCAATCTTTGTATTCCCTAACAAATATGGTCCTAGAGAGCAGAATAGCCCCAGACTACCTGTTAATCTTTAGTGGGGGTGTAATAGTAATGAAATTTAAAGATCCCCCTGTATTGGCTTGGTTTTCAAATTGATTGTGTTAAAACCCAGAGCTTGTGAATCCCACTTGTGGGATAGACTTGTTGATGTGAAAAGAGATGGCTGAACTGGGAGGAGCTGGTGATGTAAATTTAGAGAGACACAAGAAAAGAGAGAGGCAGAAGAACTTTTTGGAAGCAGCATCTTGGAGTCAGAGACAGACAGAGAGGATTGCTGAGGGCCACTTTGAATTGCCCAGGACTTTTGAGAGCTGCCACAAGGACTGAGGAGACATGTCTTATGCTGGTACTTTGTCTGTTTCGATGTTGTTTTGCCAGATTTGTCCACTGGTGAAAGATAGTCCTGTTGTTGCAGAGGTCTTGGAACTTTGCGGTTGGTTCAGAGCTACTGAGATTGTTCTGCAGACAGTGAATTCTGTCCACTGGTGAAGGCCAGTGCTGTTGTTGCAGAGGTTCTGGAACCTTGTTGCTTACAGAAATCCTGGAAGGGGGTTTTGCTAATGTTTTCAGGTGTCCTAGGACTGTTCTGCAGACAGAGAATGAATTAATGAAGACACTGGCAATGTATCTTGTGGCCTTGCTAGGCTTTGTCTCCCCAGGAACAAAGATTGCTGAGAACTTGCCTTGTGTCAAGATGAAGAAAAGACCTCTCTTTGGGTATTAAATGCTGTGCTTAAGCTTGTTGTAACTCTGGGGTAGATTCAATTATGATGCAAGGGTGGGGAACTTTTGACCTTTTTGTGCTCTGTGATTGAACAAATGAATGTACTTTACTTATGATTGGAAACTAATCTCCATTTGAGAAGAGGGGCTTTGTGATGGACTAAATGAATGTACAGTCTAGGGGTGGAGTAGTATTTATAAGAGGGACTTTGTGATTGATTAAAAGAATGTAATGTTCAGGGGTGGGGTAGTACTTGGAGATTATTGAATTACACTTGGTAAATGCTGTATTTTGAATTATGCTATATTTTGATTCTGTCTGTTCTTAATTTGTCACTGAATATATAAAAGGGAAAAGGGAAATGAAACCTCAAAGAAGTAAAAATAGAAACAAAAGTTAAATAGTTATACAAATTACACTGATAAAATATATTAAATCCATTTTATGCCACATAACCATACTTCAAACCATTCCTTAAACTTCTAAAAGGTTTAGAAGAGAGTCACCAGAACTTTTTAAATATATTATTTGTAGTTCTGTCTTCTCTTAAATTATCAGTACTATGTCACTATAGGTCAAGGTTTTCTAAACATATTCAATCTGACAAACCTGAGAACTTACCAAGCAGCCCCCTTCTCTCCACTAAACACACACACAGCTGTATTTTGGATGATGTTCTATTTTGATTCTCTTTGTTCTTAATTTGTCACTGAATAAAATGGAGACCAGCTATGCTGGTATTTTGAACCTAGGGAAGTTGCCTTTGCTTGGCATTACAAGGGGGTATATATGTACATGGGTCAATATCTTTTGCTGCATGTACATCAACAATTCTTGTTGTTAGGACTCCCTACTGATCATATTTTGAAAAAGGCTAGTTGGATACAAGAAATCCATGATAAACTCAGTGTCCCCAAACCATCTTCATGGGGATCCTGGCTCCTTTATCTACTAGCCCCCATATACTCATTCCACTCCTGATCATATATTCTTTTTATTTCTGCTTGGCCCTTTGCTTAACTTCCTTGCCAGATTTGTCTCCTTCAGGCCATCAACTTCAGATGACTCTTTGGGCTGCATGACAACTTTTGCCCAAGTCGAAGGCTGGACCTTATATCAACCAGGTTCTGAAGTCTGACCCTTGAATAGGACCCCCTCAGGGATAGCTCTAACCCCTTCCCAGCAGGAAGCAGTTTCAGAAGTTGAGACCCTTGCCCCCAAAATATTTTGCATCCCAATTATTTGAAGGGGAAATGATGGGGTGATGGGACCTGGACCCCAAAGGGAAAAGACCATGTCTTTGGAAGCAGTTCAGTGTCGCAGTGGGCCCCTGTGAAAAATTCTTTCCTTGTTGCAGGCACATAAAGACCTGACCCTGTAATTGCCTGCCCAAGGATTCTGTCTCTGGCACCTGGTCTCCAAGGACCATGTCTCTGGCAACCTTTTGTGTAAGAAGAACTATCTTGTTCCTTCCTATCTTGTTCATTCAACAGGGATATCTCTGACTCCCTGAATTTTCCCATACATCCCATAAATCCAGATCACTGGCATCAGTACCCAAGGCACCTGGACTCTTTTCACATTCCTTTGAAAATTGACCATTCCTTAATCTTACCCCAAACCACCTAACATACTTGTGTAATGGTAATGTAATTTTAAATTTGAAGATCCCTTTGTGTTGGCAAAAGTAGCAGGTACTTAACACTCAGTAACTGATCAAGCCTCTGATTGGGGGAACAGAAGGTATGAACTCCTGTCTCCTGTTAACCAAGGTAACAGGGAAGGGGGGTTGGCTGAAGGAAGTGAAGTAGGTAATACTGTATTTATAAGAAAAGCCCCAGAGAGGAATACTCAAAATTTCCTTGAGACTGAGATCTGGTTGCAAAACAGCTACAGAAGAATGGAGAACTGAGTTCTGAGAACTTGTGGTGGTGGAGCTTCTTCTGAACAGGATCCCAGGAGCCCAGAGCCCAGGTGACTGAAGCATGACTGGGATGCTGAGACTTTGTTTGTGGCTTGGTTGAGCCTTGAATTCCCTGGAGCAGAAATGGTGAAAGAGCTGACATGGATCAGACCCTGTAAAGTTAAGTGTGGAGCAGGACCTGCCCAGGGAGCTGGTCAAGGAACTGGGAGCTGTCTGCCATTGAAATCCAGGTGGAATCTGGAATCATGGAAGGGGATCCAGGGAATCTGAGAACAGGCCCCAAGTCAAGATGAAAAGACCTCTCCTTGGGTATTGAGTAATTATGGAATTATAGTTTACTAGTGACCTAATGGGTGGAGGGTTTTCTGTATGATACTTAGTAAGACTTTGCTGAATAAGTGACTGATTGTACTGTGAGTACTTTGACTGTGTACTTTGATACTACTGATAAGTGACTGATTAAGTGACTTTTACTTTGAGACTATGTGTGAATATTATATTGTGATTTTCTGTGATAAGTTGTAATATGGTGAATGCTGTACCTTGATTTTCCATGGATGTTTTGCTTTTGTTATGGAATAAATAGTGATCACTATACTGAGTAATCAGAACCTTAAAAAAGCTGTTAACATTAGCAGTTCTGGAAAGCTTCTTGCATGGCATTACAACTTGGCATTCTTTTCACCGTCCATTTTTCCATATAAGCTTCATCATCATCCTTGTACAAGGACTTTGATACTATCAGTTGTGAGAGCATATGGAAAATTGTCAAAATTGGTTGCCTGGAGAAATTTATTAGGATTGTACATTGATTTCATGAAGGCGCGCTTGCTTGGATAGTGGACAATGCTCTTGTGCTTTT
Source organism: Petaurus breviceps papuanus (assembly GCF_028583685.1). Taxonomy (NCBI): domain Eukaryota; kingdom Metazoa; phylum Chordata; class Mammalia; order Diprotodontia; family Petauridae; genus Petaurus; species Petaurus breviceps. The sequence continues at coordinate 7,112,128 of NW_027185612.1, read as the reverse complement.
CCAGTCACCAGTGGAGTTAAACGAAGCTTTGGGCTTGCTCCAGTGTTTTCTAGCATGATGTTTCCAGCCATATTGCCAAATGCCTTAAATGAGGATGAACAGGGAGGGCATAAAATTCAACTACTGAACTGATGGTAAATTTTTCAACTTGAAAAGGTTACAAGCCAAGACCAGAGTGGAGGGAGTGTTGATGCATGATTTTCTATTTTCAGATGATTATGCACTCAATGCAATCTCTGAAGCTGAGATGCAACAAAGTATGGATCAGTTCTCTGCTGCTTGGGCTAATTTTGGTCTAACAATTAACAGCAAGAAAACACAGGTGCCATACCATCCATACATGGAACCATTGGTTACAGCAAATGGAGAAGTTTTGAATGCTTTGGATAAGTTCACTTCCCTTGTAGTGTACTTTCTAGGATGTACACATTGATATGCTGATGCACGAATTGCCAGAGTTAGCAGTGTTTGGGAGGCTCCAAAGGATGGTGTGGGAGAGAAGATGTATTAGACTGACTACCGTACTGAAGATCTCTAGAGCCATTGTACTGACCTCATTGCCATATGCCTGTGAAACCTAGGTAGTATACCAGCACCATGTGAGGAAACTGAATCACTTCTATTTGAACTGTCTTAGGAAGATTCTGAAGATCATCTGGTAGGATAAGCTACCAGACACTGAAGTCCTTTCTTGAGCTAACCTGCCAGGCATTCAAACTCTGCTACAGAGAGTACAACTCCAATGGGCTGGCCACATTGTTCAAATACAAAACGTATGCTTGCTAAAAAGACTTTCATGGAGAACTTAACATAGGGCAAGCACTCACATGGTGGTCAGAAGCAATAAAGGATACTCTCAAGGTCCTCAAGAGCTTTCAATTTGATTGTATGATATGGGAGACACTGGCACAGGACTGCCCATCATGGTGTGTCCTCATCAGAGAAGGTGCTGTGCTCTGTGAGCAAAGGAGAACTGAAGTAGTTCAAAAGAAACACAAACTAGGCAAATTGAGAGAATCCATCCCCAAATGTTTATGTGGATTGTTTGTGCCCGACCTGTGGTAGAGCATCCCAAGCTCATGTTGCTCGGATCGGCCACAGTTGGACACACTGTAACTCGATTCTAGTATAGTAATTTCATTTTTGGTCCTCTTAAAGAATGGAGGACAACAACCAACCAGAAACATTCTCCATGGTTTGCAGGTTCCCGAAGAAGTTTGCCTACTCTGTAGCATCACAATAAAATGTTTCCACTTACCACCTTGTATCCTGATACTTTGTGGGTCCTGGCATCCCTAAATTGTGTCAGAACTTAAGGGGATTGAACTTGCTAATGAATATTTAAGGACTCCTCTGAACTTGTCTTTGAGTTGCCATATTTTCCAGAAACACTGGACCCAGAATTTGCAAGAGGCCCTAAACATATCAAGGACAAAGTCCACTCTGAACTGACATAATCTTTTGTTTGCTCTTCAAGCTGTGCTCCCTGTGTGTCCTTTGGAGTCAACATACATGCCAGTCAGTCTGCACCAGACTGAGAACCATTTGTACAGCTGGAACCCTTGAAGATAAGCAAAACATATCTTCATAGTCTTGCAGTTCCCAAGGGAAAAGAATGATGCTTTTGCAATCTTAATTTCTCATGATTTTTTCTCCCCTACCACTCCCATTTAGGTGGAAATTTGTTTCTCCTCCTCTTTGTTGAAATTTCATAAATACGCAAGCTTCTGTTTGGATCTTGAACTCTTAGGGTTTCATGCGGATATTCATTTCTCTTGTAATAAACATGTTTTTTTATGTTTTTCATGTAACTCTGGGGAAATTTTGATTGCCTGTTGACAGACTTAATGGACTTCAAGATCTTTTCAGCATGTGCCTTATTCTCTTATACAAGATTGGGGCTTAGAAGTAGGCTTCTAATGTTAGCAGTAGCAATTAGAGAAGAAAAAGAAATCAAAGGAATCGAAATAGGCAAAGAAGAGACCAAGCTATCACTCTTTGCAGATGATAGGATGATATACTTAGAGAATCCTAGAGAATCAAGTAAACTACCTGAGACAATAAATAAATTTGCTAGAGTTGTAGGATATAAAATAAACCCACATAAATCCTCGGCATTGCTGTATATTTATTTCTTTCTGTTTTTAAAGCAATTGGGGTTTTAAGTAACTTGCCCAAGGTTACACGGCCAGGCCAGTTATTTTGTGTGGGTGTTAAGTATCTAAGGCCAGCGCGATCCTGGGTCCTCCCCACTCTGGGGCTGGTGCTCTTACTGCTCCACCTATCCTCCCCATCCTGTATATTTCTAATGAAATTCAACAGCAAGAGATAGAAAGAGAAATCCCATTTAAAGTTAACTGTACTAAATATTATAAAATATTTGGCAATCTACATGCCAAAACAAACCCAAGACCTATATGAACACAACTACAAAACATTTATACAAATAAAGTCAGATCTAAGTAATTGGAAAGACATCAATTGCTCATGGCTGGGTTGAGCTAATATAATAAAAATGACAATTTTACCTAAATTAAATTATATATTTAGTGCCATACCAATCAATTTACCAAAAAAACTACCTTACAGAGCTAGAAAAAAATAATAACAAAATTCATTTGGAAGAACAAAAGGTCCAGAATATCAAGGGAATTAATGAAAATAAATGCTAGGGATGGTGGAATAGCTATACCAGGTTTTAATCTGTACTATAAAGCAGCAGTCCTCAAAACTACTCAGTACTGTTTGAGGAATAGAGTAGTGGATCAATGGAATAATAGATTGGGTACACGAGACTCAGCAGTCAATGACTGTGGCACTCAAGCAAATGATGAGGCGGCTGTTGATTAACATGGGCAAATACTGAAATGTGCTAAAAGACTAGGTTTCCTAGTTGGGGGAATAGGTTGAAGGCTATTTAGGTTAGGCACAAGGATCCCTATTGGGTAGAAATAGCTAGCTGTTCATTGTTCATTGGGATAGCATGATTCTATGCCTACTCAGCATAATATGGCATAACTCTCACAGGCAGAATCTGTAGATTAAGATCTATATTATTCTGTTTTAAAAGAGAGAGAGGGAGAGAGAATAGTTATTAAACTTAAAATTAGGAATACTGGCTTTGATACTGGTGTAGTAAAGAGATTGCAAGCTAGACTTGGAGTCTATATGAACTGGCTTCTAATCTTTCCTAAACCATTGACTAGTTAGGTGACTAAAAGCATGTCAAGTGTCAAAGGAAAAAAAACCCACCTATTCTGCCTCAATCTCTCATGCCAGCCTTGGGGTCCACAACTCAGCCCCTTCGCAGGACTTCATCTTAAGATACCCTCTATTACTGAGTTAGTAACCACTGAAGTTCAATTTCTAAACCTCTTATGGATAGAGTAATCAGTACTTAGGTCATTATAAGTAATGATCCATTCAGCTAGTAGAAGAGGTGTGGGGTTTTAGGGCCTGGATTTTGATGTCTCATTGTCCTTAAAGAAATTATGACAATACCAAAAACTTAATACTTGAGGGATCAAGGAAAGCACAATTTCAAATGTATGCTTCTATTTAACAATAGAAGCCACTTGTGCCTTACCGGTCTTTTTAGAGATACCATCTTGTATCAACCAATCCATAATAGGACAAAGGATGATTGACTCCCTGTTCAATAAAAAGCAAACAACTTGTTTTCAAGGCTTGTTGATTGAGATGTTTTAGAGAACTTGCACATCCAGAAGCCTTATTCACTTATTCTGGCTAATCCTTGGAACCCACCACCCAACCTGACCTTTTATAACAGTGACCTCCAAAAACACAGACCACTTAGGGTTAGAAGGGCTCAAGGGAAGAGACTGCTTGGAAGGCTTGCAGTTAGATTTTCAGGGTTGTAGCCTGGAAGACCACACTTGAGACAGGTGGACTTCCAGGTGACTTGATAAATAGGACCTTTCAGGAACCCATGTAGGTAAGGTCAAAATAGGTAAATGACATAAAGTGACATAAAAGACATAAAGTGTGATGCCATAAGCAAATCATGAGAGCAAAGAATAATTTGCCTGTCAGAACTATGAAGGAGGGAAGAATTTTTATGACCAAACAAGAGAGAGAAAAACATTATGAGATGCAAAATGGATTATTTTGATTACATTAAATAAAAAAAAGTCTTCATGCAAATAAAGCCAGTACAACCAAGATTAGAAGGAAAGCAGAAAGCTGGAAAATAATTTTTACTGCCAGTGTTTCTGATAAAGGCCTCATGTCTAAAATATAGAGAATGGAGTTAAATGTATATGAATACAAGTCATTCTTCAGTTGATAAATGGTCAAAGGACCAATTTTTCAAGATGAAGAAATTGAAGCTACCTATAGTCACATGAAAAATTTCTAAATCACTATTGTATAAACTAAATTTAATATTAAATTAAAATAATTCTGAGGTACCACCTCATACTTATCTAATTGGCTAATATAATAAAAAAGGAAAATGATAAATATTGGAGATGTGGGGAAATTGGAACACTGATGCATTGTTGGTGGAGTTATGAACTGATCAGTCATTCTGGAGAGCAATTTGTAACTATGCCCAAAGGGCTATAAAACTGTGCATACCTTGAGATCCAGCAATATCACTACTAAGTCTGTATCTTAAAAAGCATGAAAAAGGGAAAAGGACGTTGATGCCTGCACCAATGAGGCGCTGCACAAGTAGGAGAGCGTGGAATGAAAGGATGAGCCAGGCGGGATCTGTCAAAGCAGTCCATTTATTTGTCTGAGGGTCAAGGTTTTATATACTAAGCACAAAGCTGTCTCTTCCTTTATTCTCATGAGAATGTTTAACTTGGTAACAACTTCCTTGTACTTTGTCCCCTTGCACACATGAGGTGTGGGGTGAGTTCTTGATTATCATGCCCTGCATTCTTGCAAGTCATGGAGGGATGGTGAGGGAAAACCTGGCCCAGACTCTCCCCATGCCTGGACTGTCTCAGTACTGGCCCTCTACAGGTCGTATTTGTACAAAAATATTTATAGCATCTTTTTGTGGTGGCAAAGAATTGGAAATTGAGGGGATGCCCATCACTTGAGGAATGGTTGAACAAATTGTGGTATATTAATGTAATGGAATATTATTGTGCTGTAAGAAATTATGAGAAGGTGTGTAATGGTAATGTAATTTGAATTCAAAGACCCCTTTTTGTATTGGCAAGTAAGTAGGTACTTGGCACCTTGTTTCAGGTTAAGCAAAGGTAGAAGGTACTAGCACTTAATAATTGATCAAGCCTCTGTTGGGGAAACAGAAGGTATGAACTCCTGTCTCCTCCTACTGACATAACAGGAAGGGGTTAGCTGAACCAGGTAGCTAATGCTGTGTGTGTATATAAAGAAAAGCCCCAGGAAGGTACAGTCAGAATTTGTTGGGACCAGCATCTGGAGGCAGAGCAGCTGCAGAAAAGAGAATCTAGAACTGAGAACTTGTGGTGGTGGAGCTTCTTCTGAAGAGGAGCCCAGGAGCCCTCCCTCCCCCCCCAGGCTAGATAAGGTGATTCTGATTTATTTTTTTTAACAAGCTGCAGAATACAGGAAGAATGATTGGGATGCCAAGACTTTGTGGTTTGGTTGAGCCTTGAATTCCCAGGAACAGAAATTGTGAAGGATTTGAGATGGACTGGACCCTGTGAAACTTCAGTGTGGAGAAGAACTTACACGGAGAACTGGACAAGGAACTGGGAGCTGTCTGCCTTTGAATCAAGGTGACTGTTTGGTGGATTCAGATAGGAGTTTCCTGCCTTGAATCAAGATGAAAAGACCTTTCTGTGGGTACTGAGTAGTGATGAAATTGTAGTTTCCTAGTGACCTAGGTGTGGAGGATCTGTGCATTTTCTAATGATTGTACTTAGTGATTAATATACTTAGTAATTGATTGCTAAATAATTGACTGAGTTAACTTAGTGTGCCCCATGAGTGGAAGACATTGACTATTGTACTTTGAGATAATTATTCTTTGTACAAAGCTTTGTGGCCACTATGGTGGAAACTGTGGATGTTTTAATCTGTTGTGAATACTATATTGTGATTTTCTGTGATAAGTTGTAATATTGTGAATGCTGTACCTTGATTTTCTGTGAATGCTTTGCTTTGTTATTTAATAGCGTTCACTATACTGTGTAATTCAGAACCTTAAAAGCTATTCACAGTAGCATTCTTTTGGAAACCTGCTCATGCATGGCATTACAAGATGGATTTCAGAAAAACCTGGACAGAGTTACATGAATTGATACTGAATGAAGTGAGCACTACCATGAAAACGTTGTACACAGTAACAGCTACATTGTACAATGTTAGCTCTTATCAGTAATGTAATGATCTAAGACAATTCCAAAAGGCTCATGATGGAAAATGTCATCCACATCCAGAGAAAGAACTAAGGAATATGAATGCAGATGAAAGCATATTATTTTCTCTTTTCTCTTTTTCTTTCTCAGTTTTTCCCTTTTGTTCTGATTCTTCTTTCATGACATGACTAAAATGGAAATATGTTCAATATGATCATACACATATAGCCTATATCAGATTGCTTGCAATTTTGGAGATGGAGAAAAAAATTTGGAACTCAATCTTATAAAAGTGTATGTTGATAAATAAATGAAACCCATGTAGGAATTGAGAATTCTCTTAAATCACAAGAGAAAAGCATCTGGGCTTCCTTCTTAGATTAAGTATCAAATATGGTAGCAGCTTATTCCAGACTGTGCCAGGAGTCTTCTGGGTTTTCCCCACCTACTTCTCTCCTTCCTACCCCTTCTGCCCCCACTGAAGAGACTAGATTTTAAGGTTGATTTCCCACCCATTATCCCTCATAAGGGCTACCATCCAATACAGTGCTTCTGCCAATATTGCCTCATTTATCTGATGAACACTGTTACCAAAGTAATTACACCTCAGTGCTCTCAGGAAAGGCATCTTCTTTTACATCTTGCACATGAGAATTTGGCAGTATGAGGAAGAATTCAGGTAGTCCTTTGGAAAGGACCATGAAGTTGTAGCAGACTTTGTGTTTCAGTCATAGGAATAGAAGGACTGGGAAAGTGGTAAGTAAATTTATACCTGGGCCTGGTTATCTGAGCTAAATGCTGATGTGGTTAGGAATTGTTATAGTGACGGTGTTCACAATTGAGTTAAGCTGCCAGATACCATCTGCCTTCCTCATGTGGTCCACACAGAATTGTTATAAAGGGAGTCATTATATCCGGCTACCTTAATCTCCATCATTGGAAAAGAAATACTTCAACACTATTTTACTGACACACTCACACTATTCCTACAACCTCCCAAATAGACACCTAATATTGTTCATTGCTCTAGGGTAAGATGGTTTCAGTAATTGGTTCCATTTGGTTGTGCTTACAGTAATTTCAATAGGTACACAAAAATAACTGGTGCCCAAGATCATGATCTAATTTCCCTTCATGGCCTGTTCTGTGTAACCCAGGTGGATGAGCTAAAAGAGTCAAGGGCATTAGTGGGATACCTACCTTAGGCTTAGAGAAAGTTAAAGGGGCCTGGACAACATCCTCCAAGATCTCATCAAGGAAAACTTCCCTGAGATACTAGAACCAGAGGGTAAAATAGAAATCGAGAGAATCCACAGGACACCTCCTGAAAGAGATCCCAAACTGAAAAGTCCTTGAAATGTGGCCAAACTCCAGAACTACCAGGTAAAAGAGAAAGTACTTCAAGTGGCCAGAAAGAAAAAATTCAAATATCGAGGAACCACAGTGAGGATCACACAGGATTTGGCAGCCTCTACAATGAAAGATCAGAGAAAGTGGAACACAATTTTCCACAAGGCAAAAGAGCTTGGGTTACTATCAAGGATCACCTACCCAGCAAAACTGAACATATTCTTCCAGGCAAGAAGATGATCATTCAATGATATAACAGATTTCCAGATCTTCCTGATGAAAAAGGCAGAGCTCAATGGAAAATTCAACCTCTAGTTACTAGATGAAAGAAAGACATAGAAAGGTAAACAAGGAAAAAACACACACACACCCTGTTACTTAATAAGAGCAAACTGTTTATAGACAAGTAGAGGGTATGAGTATAAATTACACAAAATGAAGATTAAAAAAATCTTATTAAGGGCTACAAAGGAACTGCAATGGAACAATAGGAATTAATGAAGTGGAAAAGGGTAAATTATGCCACACAAAGAGGCATAAAAACAATATAGCAGAGGGAAAGAAGGGAGGGAAGTGAGTATTATATGAGCTTTTCCCTCATTGGTTCTGGTGCAAGGAGGGAATAACACAACCAGTTAAGCATAGAACTTTATGGAGAAGAGATGCAAAATCTATCATAATAGAGGGAAAGAGGGGAGGGAGAGGAGCTTTGCATGAGATTTGTTCCTGTCACTCTTGGTGCAAAGAAGAAATAACATGTTTTATTAAGTATAAAAATATCCTATATGCAGTAGGGGGGGGTGGTGGTTAGAAGGGAGGGAAGAAGTAAGGGGGAAGGAGAAGAACAGGGAGGGGGGCTGATAAGGGAATACTGAAGGAGGTGATGATCAAAAGGAAAACTATTAAGGAGGGGGAAGGGAGAAGGGGAGAAAAAATAATAAGCATAAACAGGTAAGGGAATAGGATGGAGAGAAAGAGACAGAATAATCATAACTGTGAATGTGAATGGAATGAACTCTCCCATAAAACAGAGGTGGATAGCAGAATGGATTAAAAACCACAATCCTACAATATGCTGTTTACAAGAAACACATCTGAAACAGAGGGATACACACAGGGTAAATGTAAAAGGCTGGAGTGAAATATATCATGCCTCAGCTAAAGTAAAAAAAGCAAGGGTAGCAATCCTTATCTCAGATAAAGCAAAAATTGGTCTAATTAAAAAGAGATAAGGAAGGAAACTATATCCTGCTAAAAGGCACCATTGAGAATGAAGCAATATCATTACTTACCATATATGCACCATCCAAATTCCTAGAGGAGAAGGAAAGGGAATTAGAGGAAGAAATGGATAGCAAAACTATACTAGTGGGGGACTTTAATCTTCCCCTCTCTGAACTTGATAAATCCAACCTCAAATAAGAAAGAAGTTAAGGAGGTGAATAGAATTTTAGAGAGGGTAGGTATGATAGATCCCTGGAGAAAACCGAATGGGGATAAAAAGGAATATACCTTCTTCTCAGTGTTACATGGCACATACACAACAATCAACCATGTACTAGGACATAAAAACCTCACAATTCAGTGCAGAAAGGCAGAAATAATAAATGCATCATTCTCAGATCATGATGCAGTAAAAATCATATGCAATAAAGGGCCATGGAAAGACAGACTAAAAACTAATTGGAAACTAAACAATTTAATCCTGAAGAATCAGTGGGTCAAACAAGAAATCATAGAAACAATCAGTAACTTCATTCAAGAGAACAACAATGAGACAACATACCAAAATTTATGGGATGCAGCAAAGGCTGTTCTTAGGGGAAGTTTTACATTCCTGAGTGCATACATGAATATATTAGAGAAAAGTAAGGTTAATGAATTGGGCATGCAATTGAAAAAGCTAGAAAAAGAACAAATTGAAAATCCCCAATTAAATACTAAATTAAAAATACTGAAAACCAAAGGAGAGATTAATAAAATTGAAAAAAAAACACGATTGAATTAATAAATAAAACTAAGAGCTGGTTTTATGAAAAAACAAATAAAATTGATAGACCCTTAGTCAATATGATTAAAAAAGAAAGAAAGAAAAGAACCAAATTAGGAGTATCAAAAGTGAAAAGGGTGAATCTACCACCAATGAAGAGGAATTATTTTGCCCAATTGTATGCACACAAATTTGACAATCTTAGTGAAATGGATGAATATTTACAAAAATATAAGTTGCCTAGATTAACTGAAGAGGAAGTAAATTACTTAAATAGCCCCATCTCAGAAAAAGAAATCAAACAAGTCATCAGTGAACTCCCTAGGAAAAAATCTCCAGGGCCAGATGGATTTACTAGTGAATTCTATCAAACATTTAAAGAACAATTGATTCCAATACTCTACAAACTATTTGGGAAAATTAGTAAAGGAGGAGTTCTACCAAATTTTTTTTGTGACACATATATGGTACTGATACCTAAATCAGGAAGAGATAAAACAGAGAAAGTGAAAGTTGAAGGCACCCTACTGCCTAGTGCTGAATTTCATAGTAGTGTTTCACTAGCATACCCATAGGCTGGTTATCAGAAGCTGTCTTCTCCTGCATACCTAAAAAGGTCAAGTGAGCTCTATGCCAAACTACAGTAAGTAGCTAAACTAGAGAATTGTCTATAATCCAAGCTTAGTCTGACATGGTGAAAACAGGCTGCTACACGACCACACAGCCTTATTTGCAATTTCCTTTTCTTTATTTTTAACCTTGGCTATCTCGATGACAAAATCAATGTTCTTTACAGCTTAGAAATTTAATATCATTACTTTGCTCTTTAATATTGGCTGAAGAAATCAATCTTCTTGCAGGAGTGAACATCTTGGTGGATATTGATACCTTGCCACCTTTTATGTAATTTGTTTGTATTGTACAAGGTGTACCCTAGACAGTGCAGTCTCATTTCATCAAATCTAATAAGTAAGGTTATCTGACTGCCTCCCTTAATAATAAACTCTCTAAATAACTTTGTACTTGAATAAGCAAGATCCTGACTATGGATTTGTGATATTTAACTCCTCCTTTCTTGGTATTTGCAGCACTTTCCCCTCTTGGGTCAGAAAGCTTAGGACTTTTGGCTAGAATATTCTTGGGACTCTTTTGGGGGGTTTGTTTCAAGATGCTTGTTCTCCTTATAGTTCATTTCAGAGCCTCTATTTCTATTTTATCTCCTATATAATTTCTTCTAGAAATTTTATAAGCCTTTTGGAAAACTTTTTGTTGTTTTGAATCTATATAGCTGTTATGGAATTACCTGTTAGTACTTGTGAAGAAATCTTTGAATAATAATTTTTTACAGAGATGAGCATTTATTAAGCACTTATGTGTGAGGCACACTGTGCTAAGGACTAGGGAGACAGATGAAAACAGGAATTCTTTCCTCAAGCTTCTATTCTGATGGGAGAGACAATAGGCAAAAAACTATGCACATGGGATGGGAGGAGGAGGGGGAGAGGAGGGACTAAGACCTTTTGCAAAAAGTATTTGCACTGAATCTTAAGCCAGGTTGAAATGAAGGGCAAGAGCATTTTTAGCATTGGGAGGTAAAGTGTGTCATGTGCAAAGAACAGTTAGCCAATGCTATGGGATCAAAGGTTATATGGCAGGGAAGAAAATGTAAGAAAACTATAATGGTAGAAAGGGGTCCACTTGCTAAAGGCTTTAAAAGCCAAAATGAGGACAATGTGGGGTGTCCCAAAAGTCTTAGTACCTCTTTAAGCTATTAAAGCTTAAATCTGCACTAAGATCTACAGGGTGTCACAAAAGTCTGAGATTCATCTGCATTGAAATAGTTGCATCAATGGGAGCTGAAATCAAGTGAAAAGGCATAGAGAAAAGAATGCCAAGGAAAGACCCGGGAGTGAGTGGCAGATACAGGCAGCTCAGGTGAGGCCTGCCTAAATTTAGATGGAAACTAAGAGGTAGCTGGAACATGACAAGACTACTAGCTAGCTATGTAATAGTTGTGAAGATGGGTATGAAAAAAACTTTGTGCTTACATGAGACCAATCAAGGGTATCCAGGCTCCTGAGACCCAAGTGGTTTTGGTAACCCAGGACCAAATATTCCAGGAAAAAGGAGTGCAGGTAGTTGGTATATATACATATATATATACATATATATATATACACACACACAAACGTGTCCGCGTATCCACACAAACAAACGTGTCCGCGTATCCACACAAACAAACGTGTCCGCGTATCCACACAAACAAACGTGTCCATATATATATACCTAGAGGGCATCCTGGTTTGATAGAGCACTAGATCTGGAGCCAAAACCTGGATTCAAATCCTACCTTTGATGCTTCTTGCATAAGTTACTCAGTCTTCTTGGACCTCAGTTTCCTTTCTACCAAATGAGAAGGATAGACTAGAATTCAGGGGTGGGGAATCCTGCAACATTGAAGCCACATATGGCCTTCTAGAGCTTTGAGTTCGCCTTTTGACCAAGTTCAAATTTACAGAACAGATCCTTTTATTTAAGGGGATTTGTTCTGTGAAGTTTGGATTCAGTCAAACAGCTGTACTTGAGGACCTAGAGGATCATATGTGGCCACCAGGCCTCAGGTTCCCACTCCTGGATAGGTATTTCCAAACTGCTTTCTGAATCTAATTTTGTACCTGTATTTTACACTGAATACTTGTCTGGGAGGTGGTGTTATGGTTTCCCACATTTTGGGGGAACCTGGACAAAAATTGTACCAAGTTTTATTTTGGACTTTTTCTTATATTAACTCTAGGTAGAGGCAAAAAGTGACACTCTTGAAAGTTAGGCCTTCCCATGACAGTTATATTACTAAACTAGAGTAACTCACTGACTTTGCTTCAAGTATAATACTACATAGAGACTATTTGTCTTCCTTCACCTGTGTATCAGGAAGAAAAAAACATTGAGAATATTTGGGTGTACTGGATAGAGCACCAGGCCCGGAGTCAAGATGATTCCTTTTTTGTGAATTCAGATCTGGCCTTGGACACATAGTTGTGTTACCCTGGGCAATTTATTTATCCCAGTTTGCCTCAGTTTTCTCATCTGTAAAGTGAGCTGGAGAAGGACATGATAAACCACTCCTGTATCTTTGCCAAGAAAATCCCAAATGGGGTCACAAAGAGTTGGACACGACTGAACAACAACTCACAAGTCCCAAGAGATTCTACCTCAAAAAATAAATGAGGAAATTGTGGAAAACAATGTTCAGAAAAGCAAAAGATGAGACAGCCAAGAATAACTTACCCTGAGTAGCATCATGTAGTCATACCCGGAAATAACATACTTCTCATGAAAAAAAAAAAAAAACAAGCTTTTCTGATGAAAAGACCAGAACTAGCTTGAAAATTTGAGAAGCAAACAAAAGTTGAGAGAAACTTGGAAGGTAAATTTACTTAACCAATAGAAAGGGACTTTGTAATGTAATAACATTGTAATAGGGGGCAAAGAAATAAGTGCACCCTCAGATTTAGATGAACTGATGCAATGAAGTAAGCAGAGACAAGGAAGTCTATGAAGACTATACAATATCAATTTCAAAGAAATCACCAAAAAACAGTCACAGTTGAATGTAAAAGAAATTGCACAGAGCAGGTGAGAGGTGAGAAGACAAGTCCTCTGCTCCTTTGCAGTGAGGAGGTCCATGTATGTGAGTTTTCTGATTATTTCAATATATTGATTGGCTTTGTGGAATTTTTTTCTCTTTTCTTTAGAATTTTTTTGTTTATGTTTTTGTTGTGTAAGATGGTTTCCTGAGAGGGATACAGGGATAAAGATAGGCAACACAAAAACAAAAGATCATTAAGAAAAATTTTTTTTTTTGCCTTTTTGGAGGGCAATTGGGGTTAAGTAACTTGCCCAAAGTTACACGGTGGCTAGGTTGTGTATGGGTGTTAAGTGTCTGAGGCTGGAACCGAACTCTGGGGCCAGTGCTTTACTCACTGTGCCACCTAGCCACCCCAAAATTTTTTTTTAAAGAATAGGAAGGGAGGTATTCCAACATGAACTGATCACTCCAGGATTTGTAGTTATGTCTTTAAAGACCAATTCAGAATCCTCAGACTGTTTTATGTGGGAGTTGAAATCTTTAAACCAGTGTAGAAGCTGTGTTCCATAATAGATACTAATTTTTTTTTATTACAAGTGGGAAAATATACTAAAGTATTCCAAGGTGAAAGCAACTTGGACTTCTCAATGCCAAGGCTAATGGTGTAGTCATAAATGGAATGTTGTAGATGACCCCCTACTACTATGTTCTTCTTTAGTAACTAATACATTCAGGACTAGACCAGGCTGAAAAATCACCCAAATTTCCAAGGCAACCTGCAATCTTTGTGGTGTTTGGGGAAAGGTAGCTTTCCTTAATCTCATTATGTGTGGGTTGATGGGGCTTCACCCCCTGCCCACTGAACTACTTTGCAATTTAAGTGTCATTTTGGCTGACTTGGCTTATTAACAAATGAACTTATTCTCTAATGGGTTTGAAATCTTTGTGTATCTTACCTTTAGCAGTGTAGATGATAACCTGTCCATTCACTCTTGTCCTATATAAACTACTGTTTACTCGAAAAGTGGAGAGAAAGTGTACTAGTAATTGAGGGAAAAGGAAAGGCTAAATCTAAAAGAGACTTTTATTCTAGAGGCAATAGAGAACAAGATTGTGATGACTGCATCTGTCTAATTTTAAAATAGTATTTTTTGTCAGGGAACAGCTTGTGATAATTAGAATCTCCTGCAGTTTGCAATTGCAACAAATATAAACTTCATGAGTCTGGTGCACGTGAGTGCCTGTAGTATACTTGATGTTTGAGATTTTGTAAAGCCTTGTTTAAACATCTAATTGAGGTAACAGTTGTCACAGACTGAGAGTTGGAAGGGACCTTAGATATCTGTCATCCAGACCATCTCCTTTCCTCTTCCTAGTCCCCACTTTACATACGAGGAATTAGGGGCAGAGAAATAAACTAACATTTTAAAGATACTATACAGTAAGAGGCAAAGCCGGGATTGAAGCTTTAGATCCTCTGATTCAAAAGGAACATGTTTTCTACTTTTTCATATAAGAACCTTTGTTTTCTAAACTTATGTAATTTTTTCTTGAACCATATATCTGTTGTACTGGATTTTCAGGAGCAACCTGCATAAACTAAGAGAGGGGAACAAATTACTTGGAACAGGAAAATCATGCCCCCAGAGGGGAGTGAGCAACCAGGAAGCCTCAACCACATGAAGAGAGAACTAAGATGAACCAAACCTACTCGGTCTATTGGGGCATGCTCACCAGATAGGAGCCCTGCTAACGTTTGTAGGTACAAAGTAAGACAGTTCTTTATCCCCTAGGAAACCTCTTATCTAGGCCTCTGGGTAAGGATATGTAAAAGGAGGCTGTAGGAAAATGGAGACATTTTTCATAAACTCATTGTTTGATCATACAACTTAGTTTGCATCATCTTTTCCTCTGTAGCTGGCAGTATGACTTCTATATGGTTATCGTGACCCTTTACAGATCTAGTAGAACTCATTTCCCTTAATGTGGGACTTGACTTGCTGTTTGCTAACCCTCTGGTGCTTAACATTCTCTTTCTAGAGATGGAAGTTCTTAAGCTGTAAATAGCTTCTCCAGAGAAACTAGAATGTCCTTCTTGAGAGTGTTGTGAGCAAGGTTATTAGTGGAACTGGGAGGCATGGGTTAACTTTAGGTCCTTTGGGCCTACACATAAACTATGTACAAAATTGAAATTTTTTTAGGATTTTAGCAGAGGCTTCTGCAAATATCCTTGCTACTGGCTTTAATTTGCTTTTATTTATTTGAAATTTTAACGAGCCATCTCATAACCTGCTTTTACCAGATGTATTTGAATACTTTTATTAAATGGATTGTTTAGATTCTTGGTCTCTGATCCATTGCATTAGATGTGGGATAAGATTCATTCTGACCAAGCCTAACTTGGGCCTTCATCAGTGATTTGCTTTCAAGATTGGAACACAGCGCAGTACTTATGCACCATAAAATTGAATAAAAGCAACTTACAGCAAGGATAGTTTAATAATTTGTAGTTTGTAATTTATCATGTATGGATGTTCACTCAGGACTAGCACCTGAGTGTGAGGGCTTGCTAAGTCTTTTTAAGGCCTGCCTATCCACCTTTGGTGTCCATTTGGCACTCAGCTCTCACTTATGACTCTGAGAAGTTATAGCATATGCAGTGGCCAGATGCTGGGACAAACCTGAGTTAAGGGAATGTTTGCCCCAAGCACGTGAAAACTTTCTTCAGTGGAATAAATGGATGAGAAGAATTTGTCCTAACAGTCATGAAGGTGACTGAAGTAAATGTTGTATAGTATATAGAACTTGGTCAGAACTTAAGACACCAGGGTCATACACTGCATTCTGGGCCACTGGACTTCAGTGCTCTGGAAGAGAGAGTGAGGCTGACAACTTTGTGTAACTGCCTCATTTAAATCCAATTCACAAGAGTCCAAACAGATAAAATGTGTCTAATTTCCACAGGTACCCTGACATTATTGTTGCAAGCCAGGGAGAATTCTAGGAGTAGAGCGTCAGCTCCCCATAGTCTAACCCTAACCCTGAAGCTCCAATCCTGGCTGTATCTCTTACATGTGTAGTCTTGAAAAAGTTAGTTTGTTTTCTCTGACCCTAACTCTTCATGTAAAATGGAGGCTAAGAGGAGAAGGGAGGGGGGTGGAGTCAAGATGGCAGAGTAGAAATAGGACTTCTGCGGGACTCTGGCTCCTACCTCCCCCAATTCATGTAAAAAGGGTCTCTGAACAAACTTTGGAGCTACAGAACCCACAAAATGACACAAAGAAGCTAACCTCCTGCTGAGGACAGCTGGGCAGGCTGCCAGGAATTGGCCAGCACAGCGCTCTGGGAGTCCAGCCCCACTCCGAGGTTTTAGCCCCAGGGCAGGCCTGACCAACCACCAGCTGGAGGGACTCCAGATCACCAGCAGCCATGGCTGTTTCCAGAATTATCAACACATAGATGTGAAGGACAAAGTGAGAGGTCAGTGCAGTGTGGATTTTGGGATCCAGTAGTTGGGAGCATGTTGGCCTCTTCCCCTGGGGCGAGAAGCCACTAGCCATGGCCAAGCAGCTGCCCCAACGTGGCAGCTTGAGCTCCTGGCCTGCAGAGTGTAGGGGGACCAAGCAACCAGTCTGAGGGGTTAATCGCTCTTGCTTTAACCTGCTTGGATCTGGATTGTGGTCTAGGGTGGAGGTCCTGGGGTGTGTGACCAACTTGCCAGAGTGTGTGGAGGCTTCAAAGAGGGCACCCAACTAATACCTTAGGCAGCTGAGAACCCCAGTTGTAGCGTTCTGCTACGTTGTGTGGGTAGGTATACTCACCTCAACAGGCTTTGGACGTCTCCGGCTCCAGCTATCATGAGAATGACTCCACAGAAACCAGGGAAGGTACACGTTTCTTTATTGAGGACTTCAGGTTACATCTTCTATCCCGACCATCACTGACCAACTGACCGCCTCCCTCCGTGTCATCCCTTATATCCTTTGCTAGCCGCTCCTCCCCTTTTCTCATCCAGGCCACAGCAAGCCAATCATGCGCCACCCCGAAGAGGAGGAGGAAAGCCAAGCCACACTTCACCACGTGACCATCCTGTGATGAAACACTAGGGCCTCACCCCATGATACCAACTCAGCACTTTTGGAGACCCCATGATGGGACGCCAGCGTCCCGTCCCATG
This sequence comes from Petaurus breviceps papuanus, assembly GCF_028583685.1. Taxonomy (NCBI): domain Eukaryota; kingdom Metazoa; phylum Chordata; class Mammalia; order Diprotodontia; family Petauridae; genus Petaurus; species Petaurus breviceps. Next base: position 7,094,702 of record NW_027185612.1, on the reverse strand, counting down.
GTGCATCCTCAGTAATGCTCATTTTTGATGAGTAATGCTCATCCTTTGGCCCCTCGTGTGCCCTCCCCAGGCGGCCATGTGCACTCCTGTTAGCTCCGGACCTCACCAGCCTTACAGTTTGCCATTTCCATCTCCAGCTCATTTTACAGATGAGGAAACTGAGAAAAGATTAATTGACTTGCCCAGGGTTATACAGCAAGTTGTGTCTGAGGACAGAACCCAGTGCTCTATCTACTTCCCCACCTATCTGCATTATTAATAGAACCCAAAGAACTAAACACAAAGAATGAAAAGACACAAACATAACAGTACAAATACTTCTAAAAATATTTTACAGTGAGAACAACTTAAAAGGGTCTTATTGAGAATTCTTTCATTAGTTTCTAAATAATGCCCCCTTCATACTTTGAGTCTTGTAAGCCGTGTGACTGTAGTCCGAGTAGAGGAAGGGATCAGATGCTAAAGTCTCCAGATCCATAAGGAGGGGAACAAATTCTTTGGGGGAGAAGTCCCCTAAAAGTATACCTAGAGGGAGGTTCTAAACAAGGGCTACATTTTTATCAATCCTAAATCTGCCTATTGGCAAATCATTTCCTTGTTCTTTCTTCTGGAACCAAGCAGGAGTAATCTGATCCTTCCATATGATAATATTTGTAGTCTGAAGTCAACTATCATGTTTCAGCTCCCTACCCAAGGCTTCTCAAATCCACTTTAATCTCAACTGAGGATTGTACTACCTGGTGTTCAATCTTTTCAGCATTCTGGTTACCTTTCCTCTGGATTTTGGCCATCCACAGCTCTTTCTATATATAAAGGTGATCTGAAGTCTCTTTAGGCTATACATATTAATAGTCCAGGAACTTGACTTGTTAGACATGAGCTTCCATTCTTTTGGGGGAAGGCAACAAACAAAAGGGAGGAGGAGTAATTTTGAAGTTCAGAAAGTCAGAAACAGCTGAAGAATGAAGGCAGACCACCTTTGTCCCTTCTATAAAATGGAGGTTCCAGGAAAAACCCCTCAAGGATAGAAAGTGATATACCAGGGGACATTTCAGGGTGAGGAAGACCCAGGTACTGAGAGAGGTTCCAGAATAAGTCAGCAGGAGAGGGGGTATGGTTTTGAGGCCAAGAGGAGAACCTTGGCCATATATAGGATTGCTTGTATTTTTGAAACAGTGTAGGCTATTGCTACTTTTCTTGCTAGGTCATTTAATTAAATGCCCTTTGCTCTGGCCTACTTGGGTGAATGTATCAGTAGCCATTCATGAGTTATGGCTATTGAGTAAATGTTGACAAATTGAGTGCCTCAAACATGGGGTAACCTTTTCTGGGGTATCTACTTCATGAGTTGTAGAGTGTCCTTACATGTTATAGCTAAAATGTGGGACCCAGAATTAAAGATGTTACCCCAGGTCAAATCTGTATGAACTGAAATAAGAGGGAAATAAGCATGAGCAATATGAGAGAGAAAACTGCAGTGGATATAAATGAACAGATCATGAAGAGGAAGTCACACTCTTGAGTGACTGAAGAACCAGTGATGGGCCCAGAGGACCAGGGATGAAACCTAACCTGGCTACCACTAAGGGATCACAGGGTCATAGACTGAGAGGACTTCAGAGGCCACTGAGTACAAATACCCTCTTTCACAGATGAGAAAATGAGTTAAACTAGCTTATGCATACAGGCCGTTGCTAGTTTCAAAGAAGTAAACAAGTGTGTAAACTACAGCAACACCATTTTTCTCCCCTGTTTCCTCAACTGTAAAGTGGGGATAATAATAGCACCTACCTCACCTGGTGGCTTAGGGATCAAATGAAATTGAAAAAAGTTCAACCCAGTGATTGTCACACAGGAAGTACTATATAAATACTCATTCCCTTCCTCCTTCCTTTCCTACATGTGTCAATGCTGGGGGTAGGCAAGGAAGTATTTACTATGTGGCAGTGAGGGCATCTGGAGATTTCATAATCTTTTTAGCTAATTTACATTATAGTATGTCACAACTCATTATAGCATTACAGTAAAATATAGTCATCTTTTCGATGTACTGCTTTTAGGGGAAGTTGGCAAATAATTAGGGATTCATTGAAACAATGAAATACCTCAGAGGCTAATCTAAAGTAAGTAGTTTTAGTTTTAGGTCCTGTCTCAGACAAGGGTGCAAAGATTAATGTTCAGAATAATGAGAACCATAGGGCAGTATGGTGGCACCTGTTATTAAAGTAAGTATAGTACAATAAAACCATAAAAGTCTCTTTAAGGTATGAATCTCAGCTTGTTTGTACCTACATTTTCAGTAAGGTTTAGAGCAGGATTTTGCACAGGTTAACCAGAAAACTTTCCCTAGAAGTTCTATTTTCCCAAATCTTCCATTTACCCAGGGAATTGCCATATGCCACAGTGAACATAATCTAAACACAAGCATAAGTTTCAGCAGCAAGAGAACAAAACAATTAGTTATAAACAGAATAACTTGGGAATTCTTTCCTTTATAGATTTGACCATGATCATAAGTCACGTGTAGTAATCCACTGAAATTGTAGAATTTTAGAGCTTTGAAAGTCATTCTAGGAGTGGGACCTGTGAATCTGTTTTTCAATACAAGTGGTTTCTTTTGTCAGCCCACGTATTTTATTTCATGCATTTAAAAACATTATTCTGAGCAAAGGTCCTTAGATTTCATGAGCCTGCCTTCCCCAGACTGTCATGTACCAGAAAGGGTCCATGATACCAAAAAAAAAAAATTGAGTTCCTGCCATATAGATTCTTAAGCTAATAGGATTTAAAGCTTACTAAGGTTAAGAGATCTCACTTCATTTCAGAGTAGAGGAAACTAAAGAGCTAAGGAAATTTGCCTAAAATTACATAGGTAATAAGTGTCAGAATTGAGTACTACACATGGGTTTGTTGGGGTTTAAATCCAGTGTGCTTTCTCTATTCCCCCTAAATTCCTTTTCATGTTCTTATATCTGTGTTTTGTATAACTGCTGTGGTACATTGAATTATTCACTGTCAGATGTGTCTTATCCTAAACAGACTATGATCACCCTAGGACATGTGCAGATGTACACAACATCTAAAGGCAGCAAGCATTTACTAAGCACTGTAGCAGCAAGCACCTCAGTGTCCCCAGCGTGGCTGCCAACACAGGTTCTTCGATCTGCTTTGATAAAGGAAAGCAACTCAAAATGGGTTAACAAGTTTACTTTAATCAGTCAAATGTATATTGTTTACCTAGTTCAGGGGAAAAAGGTCAGCACCCCGAACTTCAGAGTATACAGACAGAATTATCAAGACAGAGAAACAGATGAAGTAGACAGGTTTCTAAACTGTCCAACCATTACATCCATATCAAATCAACATCTCATTTCAACATCATATCACAAATCAACATCACATCACAAATCAACATTTCAAAGCTGGTGGGGGGTGGGGGGGCGGCTCTCAACAACAGCTTCCCAGAGTCTCATCTGATCAAATCACAGAACACTTCTCAAAGTGAGCCCCAAAGCAAAGCCTCAAATCAGGGTTTATATAGCCTGCTCCTGGCTCAGAGAATGTAACAACCTTCTGGACCCACTGGCCAATCAAAAAGTATCTACTGAAAAACAAGCCTCCCACCCCAGGCTCCAGGTGCACTTTAGCCTAGGGGCAGGGAAGATCTTTAAATTTGCATTTCCATTACAAGCAACTACCATGTCTTAAGCTAAGCCATGGAAACAAAAAGAAAAGCAAAAAGTCTTTGTCCCTAAAGAGCTCACATTCTGATAGGGGAGACAGAAAACAACTATGTACTAATAAGATCTGTACAAGATAAATTGGAGATATCAATTTGGGGAGGCATTAGCATAAGGGAGAGCAGAAAAGGCTTCTCATAGAGGGTGTGATTTTAGCTGGGACTCAAACAAATTGAGGCAGAGATGAGAAGGGAGAAAATTGCAGACAGCTGGTGAAAGTACATGGAGTCAGGAGATGGCGTGTTTGTCCTGAGAGAAATAGCAAGATGACCAGTGTCTCTGTATTGAAGAGTATGGGGGAAAGAGGAGCTAAGATACAAGAAGACAGAAAAGGTAGGAAGGCAGTTATGAAGGGATTTCAAAGCCAAACAAAGGATTTTAAATTTTATTCTCTAAGCAATAGGGAGCCACTGATTATCTTTAGGAAGGTCAGTTTTACAGCTGAGTGGAGGATGAACAGGAGTGGAGAAAGACTTGAGGCAGGGAGACAAAGCTATTGTAATAGTTCAGGCACAAGGTAAGGGTGTGTGCTTGGATGGTGACAGTTACAAAACACAGAAGGGGACATATATAGGAGGTGTTACTAAGGTGGGATCAACAGGACTTGACAACAAATTTGATGTAAAGGAGTGAGGGAGTCAGTAGTCGAGAGTGACACCTAGGTTGTAAGAGTAGGAGGCAGTGCCATAAACAGTAATTCAGAAGAGAGGATGGCTTGGGAAGGATAGATAATGGGTTTGGTTTTGGATATATTGTGTAAGATATCTCTGGAACATTCAGTTTGAGATCCAAGAAGTGATTAGAGATTTGAGACTGGAGTTGAGGGGAGAGTTAAAGACTGAATAAGTAGATCTGAGAATCATCAGCTTAACAATGATAGTTGAATCCATGGGAGCTGATAAGATCAAGCCAAAAAGTATAGAGGAAGAAGAGAAGAAAGCCTGGGACAGTGCCTTGGGGGACACACACAGTTACTGTGCATGACCTGGAAGATCCAGCCAAAGAGACTGAGAAGCGATCTGACAGGTAGAAGAACCCGGGAGTAGGGTAGCGTCAATGACAATCTAAAGAGAAAGGAGCATCAGGGAGAAGAGGGTGATGAGCACTGACACGGCAGCAGAGTGGTCAAAAAAGATGAGAATTGAGAAAAGTCCATTAGACTTGGCAAATAAGAGATCATTGATGACTCTGAAGATCATTGATTACAGCTAAATGATAAGGTTGGAAGACAGGCTACAGACTGCAGAGAGTTAAGAAAAGAGGAAAAGAATAAGAAACACTAGTTACATAGACGGACTTCTGAAGGAGTTTAGCCACATGACAGGCACTTTGACCCCAACAAGAAAGAAATATTGAAGAATATTTGTCATTCACATAGTCCACTTTATCCAGCTTTGTCCAGACTAATTTACGGAGTGTCTGTCTCAAGGCTATCTTCTTGCCAACAACTCTGACAACACTACTCCCTGCCTCTCTCTTCAGACTTTTTAATATCTTGTTCTGGAAAGGGTGTGTTGTGTCAATTGTCCATCAACTGCTCTCTAGCTCTGCTCACTTCTCCCTGTGATTTCCCAGATCAGAGTCTTGCTCCCTGGCCAACATTTTGCTACACTTTTTGTCTCTCCTTCTTGCAATATAAGCTTTTGTGAGGACCTAGCTTAGTTCTTGACACTTACTATGTGCTTAATAAATGATAATGACTCATGATTTATCCCTTCCAAATGCTAATTATTGAACTAACTAGGTTGGCCTATTACCATGCCCCACCTATAAAAGCTCATCTTTTGATTTCCATTTTAGTAACAAAATCTTAGAAATCATATCCAACCCCCTTCCTTTTTTTAGCAGTGAAATAGGAAGGAAGCCTGAGTTTAGCAGGATCTGTGGCCAAAAGAAGCAGTTACTTAACATACAAGGCATTGCATTCAAACACTCACAAAAATTCAAGACAAACAAGTTTACCAAGAGACACTTGACAATGGTTTTCCTTCACAATCAAAAAACTTCTAAAGCATGTTAGTTCTTTCAAATGAAAGGCATCATTTGATTCAGCTTGTTTCTGTGAAAAGTTAGGTGAGTCTTTGTTTTGTTTTTTGTAAATATGCAGAATAGAACATACAATCTGTCAGTGATAGGTAAGCCCTTAAAAGGCACAGAAACTCCTGGGTAAATTTAGTGGCTTCCACTGGGCTGATCACTTTGAGGTGCTACCTGCTTCTAAGATTGATCTACTTCTTTGGGCTTCTCCCCTCTTCATAGGAAAGTAGCTAAAGAAAAACCTTGCAAATGGAAATACAAATTTGTGTTCTAAGTGGCAGCTATCCGAGTAAGCCATTTTCACTCACTCCTCTCAGGATGGCTCTCAGGAAGGAAAGGATACTTCATGTGAAGCATGCCATGCCCCACATCCCCCTGCATGTGGGAGAGGACTTTTTTATTCTTCCAAGTTTCCAGTGTCATTGAAAAGTTGCAACAGGTCGGAGGCAAGGATCTCTGGAATTTGTTGGAAACCCAGGACAATCTTGACCTCTAATAATCAGAGGTCCTCTGTGATTAAATGGGAGGGTAGGAGAAGTATCAGAAGTTCCATCAGTCCCTCTTCCCAGTTGTCCCCCTTTTTCTCATTGCTGCCTAGAAAAAAAGGTCTTAAAGGCACTATTATAGTTCTTATTGAAAGATGTGTAGATTAGAGGATTAAAAAAAGAATTGGAATAGCCAAGCCACAAGAAAATACTCTTCCAGATGGGAGGGATGTTGCAGGAACTGAAAGGACTAATGAGCTCAGTGATGAAGAATGGGATCCAGCAAAGCACAAACACCCCAATAAGGATGCCCACCATGAGAGCTGCCTTCTTCTCTTTCTTTTCCCTCCATGTGTCTCCATCAGTCTGGAAGGTCACCATGGCATGACGAGCAGTGAATACCATCTGAGGTTGGTGGAGGACCTCTTTTACCTACAATGATCAATCAACAAGTATTTATTAAGCCTCTTCTGTCAGGCACTGCGCTAAATTCTATGGATATAAAGACAAAAATGAAGCCTCAAGGAGCTTAATTCTATGAACAGAAGCTTTAGATGGACATTCCCTTTTGTGCCTAGGTTCTGCTTGTCCAGGTACCTTGCAAAAGATCAACAGCTGGATAATTCCCCGCATGTTTACCTTGAAAAGAATGCCTTTATAATTAAGATCAGGAAATTCTGTTGGACTTCTAGGATAGAGGTTCTTAACCATTTATGTGTCTTGGACCCTTCTGGCAGTCTGATGAAGCATATGGACCCTTTTTAACAATAATGTTTTTAGGTGTATAAAACATATAGGGTTACACAGGAAGCCAGTTGCACTGAAAAATACTGAAAATATTAGAAGTTTCAGGTTCAGGAACCTCCTGAAATCCATCTACAGATTCCCTTAGGGGGTTGATAGACCCTAGGTTAAGGACCCATGCTTAGAGGTGCTTTGTTAAAGGACAGTGACAGAGAGGAAGAGAGAACTTACATTCTTTGGGTGGGATCTAAGACCTAGATATTTAGTCTCAGTTTGGTACAACAATACATTATTAAATACTCTTGATGCTCTCTGCTTAACACAGAGGCCACAGAAAGGGGACACAAGCCAGGGTGTCTCATGGTTTTTGTTTCTGGGGCTGGTTAGGGAGGTTACACAAGAATTTATCATCTTCATTGTGCAGATGAGAAGAGACATTCTAAGAGGTTAAAATGTAGAATGTAAGTTCCCTGAAGTCAAGGACTGATTCTGTTTTTGTCTTTATACCCTTAGTGCTTAGCATATAGTAGACACTTAATAAATGCATACAGAAGGGAATTGTGACACAGTCTGAAGCAAATTTCCAATTGATCATAGATTTAGGGACAGGAAGAATTTTGGAGGTCACCTAGCACAATTCTTTCTTTTTACAGTTAAGTAATCTAAGGTCTAGAAAGGAGGGGACTTAGCCATTGTCAAGTAGGTAGTTCATCAGATCAGTCAACCATTGTGAATAATACAAAGACAAGTAGCATAGTCCCTGCTCTCCCAGAGCTGCTATAGGTCTAGAACTAGAAGAAATCTCCGAGGCCATCTAGACCATCTCTTCATTTTACAGATGAGAAAACTCAAGGTTTCACAGGGAGTAAAATGTCAAAGATGGGATCTTGATCTAGAGCCATCTCTTTACAGTGAACCTACCAATCTCAACTCAAATTCAATACTCTGTTTATTAACTATCATCCTTCCATAAGAAGATGTTTAAAAGGAACTTAGAGATACTTGAGGTATAGCAGCTAGCTAGACAAGATATGTGAAACTGTCCTCTTCCATGTCCCTCGTGAGGTTAGATGTTGCTTTTTGTGACTTTACCCTTCAAAACTGCTATTGATGTTTATTTCAATTTAATGTCACTTGAACAGATATATTCAGGGTCAAGGAGAAGACCATGATTACTTGTGCCTCCCATGATTACCCAGTGGTGATGCTGCAGAAGGTCCATTTTAGTGTCCAGGTCATCATTGACAAAAAGCAGGGAGTATAATGTACAGAGTACATGCTTTCATATGGAGCAGACCACATGCAAGTGTGCTGACCATGGATTTAATGTCATGCTTTGACCATCAGCATGATATTATTCTGTTCAGATATGTCTGGGGTTAGGACACCAAATGAACTTGGCCTTTCCCCCCTCTGCCTCATTCTCCGCAAGGTACCTGCTTTTCCCCCTTAATCCCACTCCTCCAAAGTCTAGTTACACTACTGAACCTACATAACTTTGCACCTTCTTTGAATTAGAGTTAGTTACTGATAACAGAAAATAGAGGGAGGGGAGAGAACAAGAACATTGCCACGATGAATTTAGTTCTCTTATTTTTCTTTTTTTTTTTTTTAAGCAGTTGGGGTTAAGTAACTTGTTCAAGGTTACATGGCCAGTTATTTTTGGGTGTGGTGGTAAGTATCAGAGCCTGGATTTGATCCCAGGTCATCCCGACACTGGAGCCGGTTCTCTTACTCACTGTGCTACCTGGTCACCCCATGTTCTCTTATTTTTCAAATTTTCTCAGTCAAAGGCCTCAAATATTAAAATAAGTCCTCATCAGAAAACAGCAAGAAGGTATTTTGACAGCTTCAGTTCCTTGGTAAATTCTGCCTGTGGAGAAAAATCCAAAGGCAAGCATTCCTTGTTCTAGTCTTTGGCCTTACTTTGGTGTTAAAGCTATGGCAGTTCCTGAGTGGCTGTTATATCTCAATCAGTATGGGCAACTGCTGTGACATAGTCTTGTGGGGAGGTGGTGCTGTAAATGGGGGGGGGGGAGTACCAGAAAAGGAAAGTTGAAGGTAGAGAAAATAGAAAGAAAGCAAGTACTGAACCTAGCATAAATATACTGTTTATAACTTTCATATTAGCTCAGGGAAATAGAAACTGTGCAAAACTATAGTGGTTACCTAGGAGACAACTTCAAAACTATAAGACCACTAAAAATCCTTGCAAATCATAATATAGAAACCAAGGGATGCAAGTACAGAAGGTTACTTTCACTTAAACATAATTAAATCTCACATTTAGATAGTGCTCTATGGTTTGTAGAACAGTTAACTTCATTACATTCCTGTGAAACACTGCACCATCATCTTTTCCCTTCTCTGGCCCAAAGGACTCCTAAATTCTTTGATGTAGTGTAAATTACTTGAGTTGAAATTTTGGCTCTGACATTTACTGCCTGCATGGCCATGGAAAAATCACCTCACCTCTCTGGGTGATAGTTCTCTACTCTGTATCATTGTTTAAAGTTAGAAGAAATGGATCGTTTTACAGATGAGAGAAATTCATAGTGACTTTTGAGGAAGGGGGCACTTAGCTTAGTGTTTAAGGTAGAATTTGAATACAGGTCTTTCCTGCCTCCTACCACTAAGCCAGACTAATTCTCACAATACTGTGTGTATGCCTATCTCCTAATAACCACTATCATGCCCCCACCCCCAGAGTCAGGACAGGTCAGTGACTAGCTGCTTGTGACATTTCAGAAGGATGTGCAATTATATGTATTGGAGGTTGTCCAGCTTAACTGTCCTGTTTTATAGATAAGGCAACTAACTGACGACCAAAGAGGAGAAAATAACTTGCAGGCTACAGTCACACCAGGAGTTAATGACAGAGCTAGACTGGAACCCAAGCGTGGCCATGGTCATGGATCCCCTCAAAGATCCGACATACAGAAGTGGACCCAAATTCTATGATTTCCTTGTTCCAATTTTTTTTGGTGGGGAAGTTAAAAGTTGCGGGATAGGTGGTGAGAAATTGAGGTGGGGAGATGGGGAGGGGAGAACATAAATGTAAGTTGTTAATCCACCAACCTCCACGGCTTCGGGCACGGGTGTGACGCTGTTGGTCTTCTTGGAGCCTATGCGGAACTTGGCAGCTTTATAGATCTTCCAATAAACAAAGAGCACCACGCAGAGGGGAAGGTAGAAGGCGCCCACAGTGGAGAAGATGGTATAGGATGGTTCTCGGCTCACCTGACACTCTTCATTGTCCGCGGAGTAGGTCTCCCCCCAGCCAAAAAGCAGAGGGGCCAGCGAAATGACTGTTGAGAGCAGCCAGGTCAAGGTGATCATGACATTGGAGACGTGCTTGCGAATCCGAAGAGTGTACTCTAGGTGACGGGTGATGGACCAATATCGGTCCAGGGCGATGGCTGTCACGTTCCAGATGCTCGCAGTGCAGCACAGCACGTCGCAGGAGATCCACAGCTGACACAGCCGCCTACCCAGCTTCCAGCGGTGTCCGGACAGCTCGTGCACCAAGCTCAGGGGCATGACCAAGGCTGCCACCAGTACATCAGAGATGGCCATGGAGGCTACCAGGTTGTGGGGTACCCGATGGAAGGTGCGCACGCGGAGGATGGTGGCCAGGACCAACAAGTTCCAAGTGAAGGTCGCCACCACCAGTAAACCCAGGAGGGTGAGGACTAGCACGCCAAAGATCGAGAGTGGGGGCTGACCGGGGCTAAGGTTCTCGGGGCCACTGCTTCCATTGAGCGGGAAGGGGGAGGAGGGGAGATCGAGAAAGGAGGCGGTGAAGTTCAAAGGCCAGTCCATTTCGTGATCAGGCAGTGTCTTCTGCTCTCTCTCTCTCTCTCTCTCTCTCTCTCTCTCTCTCTCTCTCTCTCCCTCCTTCTCCCTCTACACCCCCCGCCCCCGTGTGTGTGTGTGTGTGTGTGTGTGTGTGTGTATGTGTGTATGTGTAGAGGAAGGAAGCTGTGGTAGGAAGTTTGGGAGGGTTATCCAGGCTATGAACCCGGAGGCAGCTAATTCAGCTGTGCCACTCTCTGATCAGCAGCATAGCTTCTGCAGAGTGTCGGTGAATTAAGTCCTAGCCAGGGAAGACGATGAAAGGAAGAGGTTTGGCTACAATCCACTTTTAAGAAACCCTCAGGTGTGGAAAGCGAAACCTCGCCTGTTGTAAAGTCTGAAAACCCCTTTAGAGACTGAATTATCAGGGAAAGCGAGGGGTTGAGGGTCAGGGAGCCAGAGTCTTGTGTCCAGCTCTGTTCTCTGCTGCAGAGACCACTCCCGGGCTGGCCTTGAGTCTAACTAATCCTAGGGCTTGCCCTGTTAAACTTGCTGGAAGAAGCTGTCCTCTGCTGAGGGGAGTCAGAGAGACATCTCTGGCTTCAGCAGTTACCTTCCAGAGGTCTGAGGTTTCTGCGTTTTCTGCTGTTGCTACAGCAGCATTTCTTTAACTTAATGCGTCCTTGCGGGGGGCGAGGGAGGGAGAGAGTGAAAATGAAATAAAGGCTGGTACCTGCATTCAGCTCCAGCTCTTTCTCCCTCCAATACGGACATCGAAGCTCTGCAAAAAGAATGCTGGCGAGCCCAGCCTGCCTTAGCTTTGTCAAACTAGAAATCAAGCCCTACGTCAAGCATCAGATGAATAGCATCTTCCTCTTTGCATCTTGCCCACTCCCCCAACCTTTTTTCTCCTACAAACCATGAAGCCCCCAAGCTTTGGTTAAAATTCCCCCGTTGATTTCCCCTCCGAACATTCTAGGAACTGTCCGAGGTGCTGAACTGTTGCCTGCCTGTAGAACAGGTTTATACAACAAACTTTTCCATTTAACTAGGCTCCTCCAACTAGTCCCTCCCACTCCCCGCCCCCCACCCCACCCCCGGCCACTGCACACATCCTGGGCTGGAGATTTCTGACACAATTTTTGACTTTCAGGAAGCTGCTTGCTACTGAAGCTGTGCACCACGTCACAGGGAAACTGGATTGGAAATCAGTCGATTGATAGAAGCTAGCATTAGAACCCAGATCTCTTAACTATCTATGTAATTTTGGGCGAGTCATCTCACCTCTCTGGGCCTCAGTTTTCTCATATGTAAAGTGAAGGAATGGTGCTTGGAAATCATCTAGTTCAACTATTCCAACTGGAAAATTGTTATTTTGTTGAAGTCATCTTTCCTGCCTCCTGCAAGGAGGCAGGGGGAAAGGACTTTATTATGCTTCAGAGGCAGGGTTTTCATCCCTATATTGCTTTCTTATCATCAGTTTCCTCAACACAGTCCAATATTTCTGATCTGATAGGTTTTTTTTTTCCTTACAGGATGAAAGATGGGACTATCTTTAATGCAATTTGCTCAAGCAGGCAGTACATATTCCTACAATATTAGATGGCTGACACTGATAGAAGGTTTAACACATTTACTTAGCATTCCAAAAGCTTTTTAGTTTTGCCTCTCTTTCTGTGGCATGTTTCCTGTGAGAAATATATTTCAGGTAAAGGAGTATTAATTGCCAGAAGAATACATAACACTCTGATATGTTTTATATAATTCTCTAAAAACCAATAAGCCCTCATAGAAGATCCATGTCTGACTGAAGTCAAACTCAGTTGTTCATTCAACAATAAGTTGCATGTGACATTAAAAGCTGAAGCTGAATTAAAAGCTCTGTTTTGAGCAAATTGACTCATCTTGCTAAATTCAAGGTCAATTCAAGCAAACAATTGCATTTTTCCCCCCACACTGAAGTGATCAGTTGTTGGAATCAACATATGATTTTTATTTTGTGTAGACACATATGTATGTATAAGTATTGTAGCAGAGTGTATAGAATGCTGTCCTTGGAGGTAAAAAGAGTTGGGTTCAAGTCCTGCTTGGTACATACTAGATATGTGACTCTGGATAAGTAACTTAACCTTTAAATGACCTACAAAATGAATCATTTTAGAGAGTTTCTACTACAGAAGTTCCCTACATGGATGAAATCACAGTTCTGAACAAAAATAAATATGTTGATAGAGAAAGTATAGGATCCCATAAGAATGGACATTTTATGAGATTTGTGAAATTACAATTAGCCTTTGTGGGGAGAAAGTGGTTAGGTCAGAGTGAAACTGTGTTTTTAAAGGATGTGGGAGGCTTAAATAAATACTAAATGCACATGTCTTTTTTTCATACCTTCTTTTGCATCTCAAAATTTCTCACAAAAATTATAAAATAATTAAAGAGATTTTGTGTAGTAACTAAAAAAGCTAAGAATTTGCACAAGATATGTTTATTATAATTTACCTTGTACATATAAAAGATGCTATTCATTTGTAATTTTTTTGTTAATGTTGTCTAAGGGCAATTAATGAGCTTTACAGAATTATTTTTAGAGATCTAATCATAGAAAAGTCAGGGAGTCATCTAGGCTACTTCTCCTATGTCAGATAGAATGACAACATCAATACTCCCCCAATATTATATGAAAACATTTTATTAAGTATGTCTCTAGATGTTCATATCATTGAAAAAACATGACAAAAAAACATCCTGCTGTTGCTATAGTTTGTTTCTTATTTTCAAAATGATTTTGTATTCATTTCCCAATTTCATCTAAACATTTTTTTGAAAGCAAGTAATTGTCAACACTTCTTTAGATGAAGAAACTGAGATATGGAGTATGTGGTATGCCTGCAGTCATTCAGTGGCAGAACAGAGACTGACATTTAGGTCTGGTGACTCTTAAACCTATGAACTTTCCAACAAACCACCCTGTGTTTTAAACACAAATGAAAAAGCACCAGGAATAGAGATGTACTTACCACTTGTCATTTTATCAAAATGTAGTATCACAAATAGATGGGGACACCTCAACAAAGCTAGGCTCCCATTAAGACTTGATAACAAATTTGAACCTTGGACAGTTTGAAGTCTGTAATATACCAGCAAAATGTTCTTCTGCTGACTATGTATCACTGTCTCTTGATATGCTTTAGTTTCTGATGGTAGTCTATTTCTTGTGCAGTGGGCACACACTAGGCCATGTTTATGGGATTTATACAATAAATATGGAAATCCATTCTGTTTTCTTTGTCTAGCAGAGACATTGGCTAACCTCTAAGTCTAATTAAGAGTCAGCCAGTCGATTACTATTAAGTGCCTACTACGTGCCAGGCACTATGCTAAGCACTGGGAGATATGTATGTGTATATTCATGGAAAAGCAGTTGAAAGAGATGGAGGAATATACATTAGAAATGAGAGAATATAGGACTAGCACATTTAGGGAAAAAAGACATTTAATAATAGAGGTACACAGGATAGGCATTAACGATAACTTTCTCATGGTGAGTAAACCTTGAGACCGTGGAGCAGTTTGCTAAAGAAAACTGTAAAATATCCTTTTGGGAAGATATAGAAGGGAACATAAAGCTGGAATAGATCTTCACATACTTGAACATAGCTCTTAGATGCCCATGAGCTTTGTCTTCTATAGGCTAAACATTCCCACTTCAATCGATCATATGAAATGGGCTCCATGCCTTTCACTGTCATGGTTGCTCTTCTCTGGATGTTCTCTAGCTTCTCAGTACATTCTTAATCAGTGACACCCAGAATCGAACACAAGTCAGATGTGGTTTGACCACGGTAGAGTAGAAGGACTATCACCTCCTAATTCCTGAAATTATGCTGGCCCATATAGCCTAATAGTCTCTTTATTGATAAATTCAAGAATCTTGACTCAGTTCTTATCCTGTTGACCTGTGAAGGTTTCAGCAGTGTTGACTACACCACTGAGATTTTTTCCAAGGAGGAGAGAATATCTCGAATGAGGTGCAGTCATTTGTGTGACACTGCATTGTTACTATTTTTTTCCTTCCAAAAAGTGGACCCAAAGGCCTTCTCATTCCACACTTACCTTTGTACTAGCACTCTGGACTTCTTGACCATTTTAAGTTTGAAAATATCATTTAGATCCCAAATGCTGCCAATCATTCTCTTTACCAGATAAAAATGTGTGCCCCCAACTTCCTCACACTCCCCTATTTCTTCTATCACCTGCCAGAAGGTCTTGGCTCACAGTTGGGCACCCAGGAAACTCAGCAGGAAGTGAACACCATAATTCAATTATATTTTCCAACACTATGCCAGGCTGGATGACTGATTTGCATGTTAGAATTAAAACAGACCTCTACTAGAGTTTCCTCTGACTTCAGCCTGCCCAAGCATAACCAACTATCTTCTCAGTGTCTTTTTGAAGGATTCATGTCCTACCCCCTATGTATGGTGTTTCATATCCCCAAGAGCGCTGACCTTGTTTCTTTCTTCCTTTCTCTATCTATATACTGTCTTGAAGATCCCATCAGCTCCTCTAGATTCAATTGTCAGCTCTATTCATATGGTTCTCAAATCTTTATATGTAGTCTTTGTTCTGTCTTCTAAACTCCAGGCTAAATGCAGGCATCTCCAACTGCCTATTGAATTATCTTCACCTGAATGTCCTATAGGTGTCTCAAATTTAATATGTCTAAAACCAAATTGATTATGTTTCACCCCCCCCAAACCCATTCTTCCTCTTAATTTCCCTGTTTCTGTTGAAAGAATCATGATCCTTCTAGTCACCCAAGTTTGCAACATAAGAATCATCCTTTGCATTTCTCACTTACCCCATAATGGTAATCAGCTGCCAGATTCTGTAGGCTTTATTGCCATAATACCTCTCCTATCTGTCCCCTTCTCTCCACTCAAACCCTAGTGCAGGCCTTCATCACCCCTTGTCTGGACTATTGAAAAAAAATCTCCTAGTTAGTCTACCCATATCTAGCCCCTAACCTCTCTAGTCCATTCTCCACACAGCTGATGAGTTGACATGAATAAAGCCCAGGTTTGACAATGTCACTAACTCAAGAAGCTTTTGTGTCTCCCTATTGCCTCTAGTTTAAAATACAAATCTCCTTGTTGGCATTTGAAGCCCTTCATGTATGACTCTTACTATTTTCTCAGGAGGATTACACATGAATCCTTCTCACATATTCTGAACTCCAGCCAAGCTGGCTAATTGTTATTCTCCATATATTCATCCTACCACCACACCTTTGAAAAGTGGGAAAGTTACTACAAAATTAGAGGGCAAATGTCCCCTCCTTTTTTTTTATAAAGGAAGAGAAACAGAGTTTGCAAAATATATGCCAGTGTGCTTGACTGGGAAAATTGGTAATCCTGGGAAAATCCTAGAACATTATTAAAGAAATGGTTAGTGATCATTTAGGTAAGAATATACACATTTCTATAGCACCTACTATGTGACAGAATGGGTAGTGGTGCTTACAAGTCAGGAGAGCTTCATCGAGAATAGGTCATGTCAGACTAACCTTATTTCCTTTTTTTTATAGGGTTATTAAACTGTTAGATAAGAGGAATGTTGTAGATAAAATTTACCTAGATTTTAGCAAGGCATTTGATAAAGTAATTCATACTATTCCTGTGGAGGAAAGAGAAAAATGTGGACTGATAATAAAAGTAGATTCTGCACTGTTTGGCCAAACTTCAAAACTAATCATTAATGGTTCAGCGTCAAGTTTGCCAAAGATTTCCAAATGCATAACCCCAGAATTAATACTTGGGCCCATGCTGCTTAACACTTTTATCACTGACTTGCCTAACGGCATAGATGGAATGTTCATTAAGTGCGCAGATAACACACAGTGTGAAGGGATAATATACACAATGGGGGAAAAAATCTAGATCTTAAAAGATAGGCTTAAATTTCATAAGATTGGATCTCATTGTTAAAGGAGTTCTAGAATTTATTGTTAGAAGGCTTTAAAATGATTTTTTTTAAGTCAAATTAATTGCCTAAGATCACACAGTTAATGAACCTAGTCTGGGGAAGAGATAGGAGCAGAACCCAGGTTTCCTAAAGGCCAAACTAGTTTTCTTTTCATTTCTTTAGGGTATGGAAAATTAATGACATAGTAAGAAACAAATGTAAATAGGAGTAGAAATAAATGCAAAGTCTTGCTCTTGGGGCAAAAAAAATCACAAGTATGGGATAAAGGAGATAGATAGCAGTTTGAGTAAAGATATCTAGCTGTTTTGGTAGACTACAAATTCGGTAAGACTTAACAGAAATAATCCAGTAGCCGAAAATAGCTAATATGGGGCAGCTAGGTAGTGCAGTAAATAGAGCATCAGCCCTGGAGCCAGGAGGACCTGAGTTCAAATCGGGCCTCAGACACAACACAAAAATTAGCCATGTGACCTTGGGCAAGTTACTTAATCCCAATTGCCCTCCAAAAAGAAAAAAAAAAGCCAATACTTTGTGTTTGAATGATGACTAAATACTACCTATAAAAGAAGAAGTAAGTTTATTACCTCTGATGGGAAAAGTGTCACAGCCTTGGGTCAAGGAGAAGAAAGGTTTTTCTCATAACTGAGTTCTGTACAATTTAGAGTATCAAGGTGAACAATAGCTTTTAAAATCAGTACAGGGAATAAACATTCCTACTTAAGCCTCTCCTTTCATATACATGGGGGACATAGGGTAATTAATAATAATGAGAACCAATGTATATATATATATATTCATATCATTTAAAATTTTGCAAAGCAATTAAACATTATTTGAACTTCATAACTCTGAGAACTGTTACATTATTTTCCCCACTTTATAGATTAGGAAACTGAAGGGACAGAAGTTAAATGACTTGCCCAAGGTCACACAGGTTAATGTCTAAGTTAATGTCTAATGCCAGATTAGTTTCTAATTAATGTCTAAGTAATTAATTAGACATAATTGTCTCAAATAGACATTTGCAGTTATTCAGTCTGCTAAATAAAGTCTCCTCCTAAAGTACTTCTGCAAATTTAAAAACTTTATCATGTGCTCAGAGAAAAAAAAATCAATCCTTCCTTTTTGATAATTAATTATTTAATGTCTAAGGCCAGATTTGAGTTTGGGTCTTCCTGACCCCGGGTCCAGTAATCTATCCCCTGTACCACCTAGCTTCCACAGGTGCTGCTAGGAACACTTCCATCATAAACTGCTCGTTCCCCACTGTCAGGTAAAAGCAATTTCCATAGAAGTTCCACTGGAGAGGGGGAGTGTTAGAAGTTTTGCTTACCCCATGTGGGCCCACAGGTGTTTCTCAGGCCAATCCACCTGGAAACACAGTTAACTCAAACTGCTGAGGTTTTGTTCCGCTAGCCTCTTGGCTCCTAGCAGCTTGGATGGTGGTGTAGGGTAAGTGGTAGTTATCTCATGCTTCAAGTCTCCTGGTATTCTGACCCACAGTTAAGGGAATAACACAAGCAAAACATAGCACGAAGAATAAGTGTAGCAAGATAATGAAACAGTAAACAAGTAGGTCTGATTAAAATGGATTAGCATATTAAAACTTGAATGAATTGCCTAAGATCACACAGACATTAATGAACTGTTCTGGGGAGGAGCCAGGAGTAGAACCCAACTTTCCTGGAGGCTAATCTACTTATGTTTTCACATTTCTTTAGGAAACTGGCAAAGCAGAGATGTAGCTAGGAGTGTTAGGGCTGGTAGCTGAACTTCTCCTCTTTGTCCTTCAATTGCAAAATAAGCAATTGTTTAGCTCTTTCCCTTTTATTCCCTTTTAATACATAGGGCTTTTCTGGATAGTATTTACAGCAATAGAGAGTCTGGGCCATGGAGACAGGAAAGAGGCCATTGGCAAGAATTGACCTATTTTCTATTGCCTTTGTGCTTTCCCCATGCAAATGAGCCATGATAATATGTAAATCTATACAAGCTAACTGGTTTTTAGCTAAGGAGGGCATCATGGGAATTTTAGCTGGAGTTACTACATTCACAGGTAGTAATTATAGGCTTTGGTTCTTCATTGGAGCCATGACCTCATTAATGTGGGAATGCATGGTAGATTGCAAGAACTTTGGGTGGGTAAGGACTGTTTCTGAAGGATAGCTAATGTGTGTATTTGTAATAAGGGGATTTGCTGTCTGTTGATGTTTATGAAGGACAGCAAGCTTCTGATGTATAATTCAGGCCACCTGGTCATACTGTTCTGCATATGCTGTAGATGCTAAATTTTTACTAGCCCACCATGATGTTACATAGTGAAAGTGATTTCCTTGCACAATCTGCATTGTTCAGTAAATGCAGACTTTTTAAGAATAATCTTCCTTTAATTTCTAGTGACCTGATGCTGAATTGCTATTCTATGATGAGTCTGCATGACTCAGTCATTTAATTTATGCTTCTTTGTCAATATATCATTGGTTGAGTTCATGTCATTGCTGTTTATGGAAGACCTTTTGATTTGACTCTTGATCTTAGTCATCTCATATGCTCTATACAGGAGAAAACTACTTGCAATTACATTTAGAAATCTAATGGTAGATTGTAAGCATTTAAAATTACTCAGTCTGATGAATAAAGGCTATATTTACTCTTAAAGCACTTCTGCAAATTTAAAAACTTTATCATGTGCTCAGAGGGTAAAGAAATCAATCTTTGTCTTCCTTTGTGATTAAAAAAAGTGTTTCTAATTGCCTTAGAGCAATGAGCTCTCTATTTTTGTAAAAATTGGAGTTTTTGTCGGCATACTTTGAAAATCTATCGAGCATTTTACTCTTGCAAAAATTTACATCTAGTACTGCATAATATGCTCATTGTTTTAAGTGTGTTCTTCCCATTGAATCTTGATTTCAGGATTCTGATAAGTCTTTCAGCATATACAGCTTTTCTCCTTAATAGTTTTATGCTTGATGCCTAAAGAAGAACGAAGTATTTGCAAGCATTCTTTTCATCTTCTAGTTGATTTACAGATTCAATCTTAGAACCTTCAGTCTCTATCTTTCCTTGGTGTACATTAAAAATTTTATATTTGTCAAGTTCAAATGATATTTTGATATGATTGGAGAAAGATACTGAGACAAAGAAACTATTTGAGGTTTTTTCCCCCAGTGGAGCCATATAACTTGATGTCATACATCAAGTACATCATACATACCAAAATGATTTATAAGGTGATTGGGTATAACTACTTCCTTAAGTTATAATCCATACTCAGTTCTTTGGAGGAGAGATGATAATGGATTCAAGGACAGGCAGAACCATAACAGGTTTAAACTCTCTCCTTGAATGATGCTTTTTTTTTTGTATCACAGGTTCATAGGTTTAAAGCTGGAAGGAACCTTGGAAGGGAAGTAATTTGTCCAGAGTCACACAGCTGGTTGGTGTGTGTGGCATAATCAAACTCAGATTCTAATTCTAGTGCCTTATCCACCATATTATCTAGCTTGTCCTTGACATTATTGTGGTGTGTGTGTGTGTGTGTTTTTAAGCAATTGGGGTTAAGCAACTTGCTCAAAATTACAAGGCCAGTTATTTCTAGGTGTGGTGCTGAGTATCTGAGCCCAGATTTGATCCCCAGGTCATCATGACACTGGAGCCAGTGCTCTTACTCACTGAGCCACCTGGCTGCCCCTATTGTGTTGTTCTTGACATTGCTTTGGTGACATGCTTAAAATAGAAGACAGTTTTCCACATGGGCATCAAATACTCTAGTGTTCTCATTATACTTGGGTCTATTCTATGTAAACAATTAATCTATTAAACTTAAAACTTGCACTAAGACAAGAAGCCATGAGTGTGAAATTGAGTTAAAGGCTTTGCAATTATCAATAAAGGCAGTATGAATATTGTGCCACTTTGAGGCATCTTTTTCCCACCATTACCAAATGGATGATGAATTGTTCTTTATACGTCTTGAACTTTTTGGTACACTTTCTTTTTTGGTCCTCAGGCAATATGTTGTTTTCTTGTATTTGCAGATTTTGTGAATAGGTTGTAAAGGCAGCTAGGTAGCACAATGGATAGAGCACCAGGTCTAAGGTCAGCAATATCTTAGTTCAAATCTAGCCTTAGACACAGCTATGTGACCCTGAGCAAATCACTTAACTTCTGTTTGCTTCAATTTCCTCATTTGGAAAATGGGGATAATAATAGCACCTACCTCCCAGGATTATTGAGAGGATCAAATGAGATAATAATTGTAAAGCATTTAGCACAGTGCCTGGTACATAGTAAGTGTTATACAAATATCAGCACTTATTATTGTTATTATCCTGAAGTACACAAACCTATAATTGGCCTATATTCAGAGGGGACTCATCTTTTGGTGTTATATATGTAATGCTTTTTGTTAAGGAAGGTTGTATCCATTTTCTGTCTTAGAGGAAGCTGATAAGATGTTTTTCTAGTTATTCAAGTGCTGTTGTGAAACATTTGAGTCAATAGTCGTGAATCCAACTTGTCGTTGCTACTTTTTAGTTTTGCCAAGAAGTTGCATTAACTTCCCTTGATGCAACTTTGTGTTGGTTATGTTGTGCTTATTGAGGCCATATAGATAATCAAAATTTTTCTATATCCTTCTTTGGAAATCTTCTCTTGGCTTCTCAAGCTGTTGTAGTAAAGACTGAGGTTGAATTGTGTATTTTGTTATTTGCAGTTCATTAACTCCTTATCACCTTACATTTTTACTTTTAGTTGATCATAGATTTAGCACTAGAAGCAACCCAAAAACTGTCTACTGTAATCCCTTCACTTTTATGAAGGTAACCGTTGGCTCAAAGATCCATTTGCATAAGACTTTTCTCCTTGGTGAAGGTGCTCCAAACAAACCTGCTTGGGTCAGGGGACAGAATTGGTGAGAGCTTGAAAAGAGAAATTCTAGTCTTCTGGCTTCCAGCTTTTAGAAAGAAGACATATGATTCCAGGCTCCCTTCAGGGAGAGAGAGTCTCTGGGAAGAAACCAAAGTGTAGAAGAGCCAGTACTTCTAAGGAAAATGAGACCTACGGAGATTAAGTAATTTGACCATAGTTAAATACTAAGTGTCAGAGTGGGGACTTGAACACAGGTCATCTGACTCCAAATTCAGCACATTTTCTGCTTTCCATGTTTCTGATATACTTTTGTTTCCCAGTTCCATTCTTCATCTCTCTCTCTCATCATTTTGAGTGATATGGCATCCAACTAAATATTGATCTTCAGATCAACTGAAGGTTATAATGTAATTTTCTAATGCCCTTTCTGCAGGTCTTCAATAGCTTTTTCAGGTCATTTCTCCCATGGTGGTGTTTGATACCTGTCCTTAGAGATATTCCTTGATAGCTTCATCTTTCTTAATTAATTTTTCAAGCATGTGTTTTCTCTCCCTTGTACCTCCTCACTCCCCCAAATTAAAAAAAAAAATCCTTATAACAAATAAGCAAAACAAATTTCCATATTGGTCATGTCCAGAAATGGAGGTCTCATTCTTTATATTCAGTCAACACCTCTCTATCAGGAATGGGTTGCATGCTTCTTCATCCATATCATCAGCTCTCTAGAATCAAGGTAGTATAGATCAGAATTAAGTCTTCCAAAGTTGTTCATTGTGTAAAGCATTTTTTTTATACAGTGTTCTCTTAGTTCCGCTATTTCTTTCTTCATCAATTCATATGAGTTTCTCCAGGCTTCTCTGAAACTATCTGTTTTATCATTTTCATGGTACAAAAATAATCTGTTGCATTCATATGCCATCATTGGTTCAGCCATTCTCCAGTGGATGGATGTCCTCATAGATTGCAGTTCTTTGACCCTACCACAATTGCTGCTCTAAGTATTTTTGTACATATGGATTCTTTCCTCTTTTTTTGATGTTTGTGGTATAGGCCTCCTAGTCGTATCCCTAGGTCATAGGCTAGTGACTTTAGGGAATAGTTCCAAATTGCTTTCCAGAATGTTGGACCAATTCACTAGCTCCATCTTTTTGCCATGGTTCTTTCTTAATGTCAGTGGCTGCAGCAGATACAATTATGTGGAGGTTCAGGAGTATTTTTACACTTTCTGTCAAATACTGTGGTAGAAGATATTCATTCATAATGTTATGGCAAATGCTAGCTTTTTTGAATTATGCTGTTTTGGTATCATTGATATATTAATTAGATTCTTGCCATCAAACTCAAAAAAAGGCTTTTTAAAATTCCATTCTTAATATGTGTGCCAATCAGAGTCATAGGAGACATTGTTTTTATTTTTGTCATCTGTTTCATGTAGTAGTTTCTGGAGTTTTTGTTTACTGAAGATTTTCAGTGACCTCAGGTTCATTAATTTTTCCCTGTTCAGATTTTTTTCTAATTCCTTGATTTCAATTTTTATTTTAGCTAATCAAGGTTTGGAGATTAAGTTGTTTCTCATGATTACCTGCATTGATCTTCAATACAGTCATGTAACCTCGAGATAAGCATATTGTTGACAAAAAGCAGTATGAAGCCCCTTTTCATAACTGCTAAGACATTTCTAATTATCATGTTACTGGAGCATATTGAAAGTCTTCATGTTGTCAGCCCTTTTAATGGGCATTTGTGGTTTGTCCACTTTAGAGTTCAATGCTATCTGCACTGAAGCATTTCTAGCAGGTATTTCTAATTTGTCTAGGTGTTATCTTGCCTTCTTGTAATGTCAGAACACAAAGGAGCACTTTGCTCTGTAGTCCTCTTTGTCAAATTAATCGTCACAACAGTTCTACATAAGGCTAGCCTGTACCTTATGCCTCTGTATGTATTATTAAGATTCACAGGAGCAGTTTCAACACAGCAATTGACATGCTAATCCAATCAATGGTATCATCAGAACCCAGCTGATCAGAATTTTATTGGATTGTACCTGATCTGTTCTTGGTGTAGTGAAAGGAAATGATGGAGATAGGATCTGAATTTACTTATCTTTAAAATGAAGGGGTGGGGGAGTAGCTGATCTTAAAGTAGTCTTTCAATCCCCAGGTCTATAACTCTGTACTGTGGTTAGATTATGGTCCTTCACTGAGTTACCCACATGACATTTAAACACCATCACTGCTGACTGATTTCCTAGTAACCTCCCCTGAACTATCTTAAAAATGCTGACCTCAAATCAACACTATCATCTACATGTAGATGAATACGAAGGATTGCATAGTGCCTTTCTTGAGAGTTTAATGTGTTTCACATTGAAAATAGAAAATTATTCCTATACAGAAGGTAGGATTAATGCTTGTTTAGGAATCAAACTTTTCATTTTGGAAGCAGCATGGCATAGTGGTCAGAGAGCTGCCCTTGAAGCCAGGAAGTCTTGGGCTTAAGTTCTGCCTGTGACAGATACTGACCATATGGTCCTGTCAAATCATTTAATCTTTCAAATGTTCTAGATAATTCCTTAAGACTCTAAATTGCACTTACTAGCTGTGTGACCTTGGGCAAGTCACTTAACCCCAACTGTCTTGTCTTCCCCTCCCAAAAAGAAAAAAAATTTCTAAAACGACTCTCAACTGCAGAGATGTTGCTGACTTACATTAGGAGTTTTCTCATCTCTCATTCAACTTTCCCAGTAGATTTTCTTTTTTAAACCAAATAATGGGTCCTCATCCCACTCGCTGGGGACTATATGTTTATTGAACACTAGACAACTAGGTTTGTCTGCTTCTGAAGGTTGTGTACCTAATCTGTGCCACTCATGAAGCTCCTTATTTTTTAACCGACACTGAATTGTTTTGAGAATTAATGCTATTTGAATGTTTTGAAACTTAACACTGGTAGGCTGCCTTCATTTCCACTTTTTTTTTTCATTATTTCCCTTGAGATCTTTACTTTTGGTGTTTCCCTATAAATTTCATTATTGTTTTTTCTAGTTCTACAGATTAATCCTTTGGTAGTCTTAGTATGGCATCAAATAAGTTAATTTAGGTAGTATTGCAATTTTTGTTATATTGATTCAGGCTTAAATAATTGGAGAAATATTAATAACTCATGGACTGTCTTTATCCCTTTCAGCAGTGGTTTATAGTTGTATTTATGTAGTTCTCATGTATATGTTGGTCAGACTCCCAGTTATTTAGTCACTCTACAGTTACCTTTTCAATTTATAATTCTACCGTTACTTTAAATGCAAGTTCTCTTTCTATACCTTCCTACTGAATTTTACTGATATTATATAGAAATGCTGGCGATTTCTTTGGATTTGTGTTACATCCTTTAAGTTTGCTGAAGTTACTCTTTTAATTTTTTAGTTGCTTCTTTATAGTTAAGTACAGTATCACATCATCTATAAAAAGTAATAAATTTATTTCTTCTATCCATATGCTTATTCCCAATTTCCTTTTCTTGTATTATTGCTAAAGATAGCATTTCAAGTGTTAGGTCAAATAGAAGTGGTGGCAATTTTATTTAATTTAAATTTAATTGGAAAAGATTGTTTATCCCTGTTATGTACAATGCTAGCCCTTGTTTCTATATATACACTATTTATCATGTCAAGGAAAAGTTTATTTGTTCCTATAATGTGTAATATTAAAAAAAACAAATGGATGTTGTATTTTGTTAAAACCTTTTTCTGTATCCACAAAATCATTTGATTTTTGATGTTTTTGTTATTAATATGGTTAAGTAAGTTTATAGTTTTCCTGATAACAAACCAACTCTTTATTCTAGGCATAAATTCAATTTGATCATAGTGTAGAATTCTTGTGATATGTTATCATAGCCTTTGCTAATATTTTATTTGAAATTTTTGCATTACTCTTTATTAGGGATATTGGTCTAGTTTTCTTTTTCTTTTTGAACTCTGGCTAATATTATAAGGCCTTATTTGTGTCATAGAAGGAATTTGGTAGGATCCATTCCTTTGCTATTTTTTTTCCAAATAGTTTATGGAATATTGAAATTAATTGTTCTTTGAAAGTTTGATAGAATTCACTTGTGAGTCCATCTGGTCCTGGGTTGTTGTGTTTTGTTTTTCCTTTGAGAGGTCATGTATGCCTTATTCAATTTCTTCCTCTGAGATCTGTTAATTTGGTCATTTTATATTTTTGTAAATACTAATTTTATCATTTAAGCTGTTGGATTTGTTGGCAAAGAGTAAGGCAAAATAGCTCCTAATAATAATTGTTTCTTCACCATTTCTTGTGAATTCTCCATTGTCGTTTTTTAATACTAGTAATTTGGTTTTCACCTTTCTTTTTAATCAAATTAGCTCATGGTTTATCTATTTTATGATTTTTCTTTTCTCCAAAATTCCCTCAACAGCCCCTACTTCTAGTTTTATTTATCAATTTAACATATTATTTTTCTGTTTATTTTCAGTTTTGTTAGTCCCTTGATTTTTGGAATTTCTGTTTTGGTGTTTAATTGAGTTTTTTTAAATTGGTCAATTTTGTATTTTTAAAATTTGCTTGTCCAATTCACTGATCTGTGATTTTTTTTCTTTTTTTTTCTTAATTGAAAATAGTTAGAAATACAAATATTTCTTTAAGGATCACTTCAGTAGCCTTCCAAAAAAAATAATTCTGACATGGCATATCATTGTAATTATCTTTAAGAAAATGATCATTTCCATGATTTCTTCTTTTTTTTACTAACAGTTCTTTAGGATTAAATTATTTAGTTTCCAATTGATTTTTTTTTCCAATGGCCATTTAATATATTTTTATTGCATTGTGATCAGCAAATAATATGTTTATTATTTATGCTTTTCTCCATTGTTTTGTGAGATGTTAAAGTCTGAATACCTGGCCAGTTTTTGTAAAAGTACTATAAAGAGCAGAGAATATGTATACTTAAAAAAAATTCCTATTCAATAATCATGAGAGTTCTATATAGCAAACTTTTCTAAAATTCTATACAAGTTCTAACTTGTTATTTTTTCATTACATTTATCTAGGGTTTAAAGGGGGTACATTTAGGTCCCCATTATTAATAGTTTGTCCCTCTTTATAATTCATTTAACTTTTCTTTTAAGTATTTAGATGCTCTGTGGTAAAGTACACATATATTAAGTATTGAAATTAATTCGTTGTCTATAGTGCCTTTCAGCAAAATGTAGTTTCCCTGCTTACCTCTGATTGTCTATTTCTGTTGTTGCTTTGTTTGGAATCATAATTGCTACTCCCTGCTTTTTTTGTGTTCAGCCGAGGCATAATAGATTTTGCTCCAACCTCTTAATTGAACTCTCTGTGCATCTTATATTTCATATGTTTCTAGCAAATAATATGTTGTTGGATTTTGTTTACTATGTACACACTCTTTACTATAAGTTCTTACTCTTACTTTCCTCTTAACTTGCTCTTTACTATCCCTTCTCCAAACCTAGGGATTTTTGCATAGGACTAATCCCTTCCTGAGTCTACCTTCTTATACTCTCTCTTCCCATTTTCTTCTTCATTTCTGTATTCCTGTCGAGTTGAATTTATTCCTATACCAAATTGTGTGTGTGTGTATGTGTGTGCATGCATGCACGCATATATTCTTTTGTCCAGTTTAGATGAAAGTGAAGCTGCTCCCTTCACTCAATCTACAATCATGTGTAGGTCTACTTGTATAACCCAATTACATAAATTCTCCCATTTCCTCCCATTTTTCACCTTTTGTATCTTCCCCTCTTTTCTTTCTTCTTTCAGCATCATCAGAACATAACAAAACCACCTCTAAATTTTCTGTATTGTTTGATTACCTCTGTGACCTTTTATGACATTAAGATTCTGAAAGGACACTTCTATCATCCCTCCCATCCATTAAAATGTAAAATGTAAAATTATAAAGTTCTTTCCAATTTTTTTATCTATACTTACCTTTTTATTTTTCTCTTAATTCCTATATTTGTATCTCAAAGTTCCTTTTCAGCTTCAGTTTTTACATCAGGAATAGTTGAAAATCTATTTTCATTGAAGATCCATTCCTTTCCTTGTTGGATTATGTTCAGTTTTGCTGGGTAAATTATTGTTGTAGACCTATATATTTTGGAATACCCTATTCCATGTTCCCCACTCCTTTATAAATCCAACTCCTGAGGCCTCAACATTGAAAATTGGTAAATTTAAAAAATTACAAAGTACTTTTATGTTGCTAGGGATGATCAGGAGAGAATAACTTAAAATACCTACAATCAAAGAATTTTTTTAAAAGATCGCTAATAAGAACCGCTAGAATTTCTAGGAGAAATTATGTAAGAGTTTTTAAGAAGAATTTAAAATTATGTTATACAAGAAATAAGAGCTAAATAGGAGAGATTTGAAAACTGCCTAAAAATTAGAATGAACCAAATAAAAGTTAATGACTACAGGAGACAATAAGAATTATTAAAACAAAGTCAAAAGATTGTAAAAAGAGGAAAATGTGAGGTATCTCATATCAAAAATAACTGACCAGGAAAACAGATCCAGGAGAGGTCTCTTAAAAATCTTTGGACTGCTTAAAATCCATAACCCTCCCCCCCCCATTTCAAAGGAAGAAACCAAATATCACAATTAGAGAAATTATTAAAGAAAATTGCCTGTCATATTAGAACAAGAGAGTAATGTAAAAATAGAAAAAAAAAATCCACCAATCAATTCCTGAAATAAGCCCCCAAATAAAAACTCCCAGGAATGTCATTGCCAAAATCCAAAGCTTTCATATAAAAGAAAAATATTGCAAGCAGCCAGAAAAAGAATCAAGGAACCACAGTCAGGATCATACAGGTTTTAGTAACTACCTTTACAATGTCAGGATAAATTAGGGAAGGCCTTCAGAATGTCAGTTCATGTAGAGTATGGTACTTAAATTGAGCTTTGAAGGAAATTAGGTATTCTTAGAGGTAGAGGTCAAGATGAACTTATTTCAGGCATATGGGCTAGCCACTGAAAAAGCACAGAGAAAGGAGGGTATATGTCATGTTTGAGGAATACCAAGAAGGCCAGTTTGGTTGGATTGTACAGTGTGAAAGGAAGTAATGTATAAGAAGGTTGGAAAGGTAGGTTGGAACCCAGGTATGAAGGGCTTTAAATGCCAAATAGAGAAATTTGGATTTGACTGTAGAGGCAAAAGGGAGCCATTGTAATATACTGAATAGGGGTCTTGACATGGTCAGACTTTGTAAAATCACCTTGGGCTCTGTGCATTTGATGAACATAAAAGGAAGAGACTTTAGAAATGAGAAACTTATTGTTACAGAGTTTCCCCCTTGTGTCAAACTGAATTATGCCCCTCTAACTTCTACCCATTGCTCCTCTTTCTGTCCTTAGAGGAGCTTTTAATTTTTAAAATGTTATTCATTTATTTTTTTAATTTTACAATTTATAAAGCAGTAATATACTGAATAGGGTCCTGATGTGGTCAGACCTTTGTAAAGTCACCTTGGGAGCTATGCAGAGGATGAATGGAAAGAGAAGAGACTTTAGCATAATGTATGCCTACAAAAAAGCAACAAGGATGACCTAAAGATACTGAAATATTTTCCTAGAAAACCTAAATTTCTTCAAGGTCTCAACTTAAGTTCCTCCTCCTAGATAAGGCCCTTCCAGTTCCCCCATTGTCAATAATCTCCTTTCTCCCCCAAATTACTTTGTGTTTACTTTGTATATATTGTATATGGGTACTTACTGATTTCACCCAACAGAATATAAGCTCCTTAAAGTCAGGGATTATTTCATTTTTTCTTAGTCTTCTCATAACTTTGTATAAATAATAATAGCCATCATTTTTATGATGCCTACTCTATACCAGGCCCTGTGCTAAGTGCTTTCCAAATATTATCTCATTGGTCCTTATAACCTTGGGGGGGAGGGAATGAGGAGCGATAGATCTTATTATTCCCATTTTACAGCTGAGGAAACTGAAGCAAACAGAGGTTAAGTGACTTGCCTAGGGTTATAGAGCTAGTAAGTGTCTGAGGCTCGATTTGAACTCAGGTCTTTCTGAATCTAGGCCTAGCATCCTCTCCATTATACCACTTAACTTCCTTGTTCCAATACCTGAAACATAGTAGGCACTTAAAAATGCTTGTACTAAAAGATGTGGAAACTGAAGACCATTCCATATCAGAATGATTTGAAGGAACTAGAACCGTTAGCCTGAATAAAGAAGAGACTTGGCTAACTGAGAGGATGAGACATAGTTGTTTTCAAATTTGATCCTTTTTTCCAGATGATAATTTTCCAGATATTTACTTTGCTGATCCCAAAAGGACAGAAAAAGGAGCAATGGGTAGAAGTTAGAGAGGCATAATTCAGTTTGACACAAGGGGGAAACTGTAACAATTAGAAAGTCCAAAATGGAAAGGGTTACCTGCATAAAGTGATGAGGTCTGCCTCTCAGATCTTTTAGTGGAGACAGGATGACTGGAATGGCTTCTTTCTTCCAGTCTGGGTTGGACTAGATGCCTTCTGACTTCCTTTTCTTCTTTGATATGTCAAGGATCTGTTCTCAGCACTTCCACCCCAAGGGAAATGGATTCTCCTGCTTGCAACGTGAGTGTGCAACTTCCCAGTTAATAGCTATCTGTGCCATCTGATGGTAAAATGAATAATTTTTATAAGACTTTCAGAGGAAAAAGTTCAGTTGCCCTTCATTCCCATACTTAGTTACCTTTACTATCAGGAAATTCTACCTTGGAACTGACCTTACTCTTTTCATGCATGTTCAGTTGTAAGAGAATGTAAAGAACAGAAAATGGACTATCCCTTTTTCAGTCTGCTGAATCTTTCTTAACCATTTGTGCTTTTTTATTTGTTACCACCAGTTCATTGCAGCTGCTTTTGTGTTTTACTGAAGACTATTTTCTGATGACTAGGAATCTAAATTAAAGATAAAAGGGAAGAAACCACTAATTGAAACTTGACATTTCCTAGTCATTCACCATGATTCAAGTCTCAGAATCTTTGAAGAGGAGAAAAGGGAGTCCAGAGGGAATGATAAAGGGCAATAAAGTGGGGTGGTTTGGGTGTTGTGGCTTCATTTTAGTTCACAAGAAGTTTAATATATCTCTGAATGAAGAAAATCACCCAATCCTGGAAATCAAACTAGGAGCTTTTGGTTCAACTTGGAAAGAGTATCCCCTTCTGTATCAATACATCTCAAAGATATTACTGAGGTTGGTATTAAAGTTGGTATTAAAGTCTAGGAGGTTTCTTCTTCACATCCACCTCTTAAAGATTTTTACAGAAGAAGCAAGTTAGCCAATAATGCTAAAAGAACTAGGCCTTTGTTACTGGTGCATTTTACCTTGCACAAGGGAAAGTACTTAATTTAAAATACCCATGAGTAGGGGCAGAAGAGATGAGATATATATATATATATATATATATTAGGACTAAAGAAACAAAGAGAGCCAACTCTCCAAAGGGCCAAGATATATCCAAACTTTACTGGTGGGGAAGTCCTTCCTTTGAGTGAGTGATCTCCCTGATGTCATGGTCTTCTTTGAGAACAAAAGACAAACTACGCATTGCAGGAAAAGATATGGGAATCAATCACGATGGGAGGTATGCTCTAGACCTGATGCCCAAGTTATGCCATGCTCTCACTACTCTCCAATTTCATATAGAAACAACTGAGTTTGTCTCTCCCAACAGAGTAACTCAGTAATGTAGATGAAGATCAGGCATTTTACAACTAGGTGTGTCCTAATAGTGTTCTCTCAATCTCTCTCTCTCTCTCTCTCAATCTCTCTCTCCCTCTCTCTCCCTCTCTCTCCCCCTTTCTCTCCCTCTCTCTCTCTCCCCTATATATCTGATTGGTTTCCCACTTTTGATGTCAAAAGGAGTTAAGTATAAATTACCTAGAGAATAGGAAGTTTCTAGGATGGGAAATTCCAAATAAGGGGAGTTGTAGAGTAGGGATACTGGGCAGAATGGGGCAACATCTCTACAGCAGAAATAATCGATTGCAACAAGGGGTTGGCCCGGAAAACAAGACTGCCACTTTAGCTTATTCTGAGCTTTGAGGTTCATGGGGTTTGCTTCTATTCTGTAAAATAGAAGATAGACCAAGCTGGCAATTAGCAAAAGGAAGCAATTTTAATTGTGCTGGTTTAATTATATTAATGCTTTCTTTGTTGTGAATTCCACAACTGGAACTGGCCTATTAAGATATTCTTTTCTATTATCTTTTAATGAATGTCTGTTTTTTTCCATTATAAACATATTCCCTATTCTTGAATGCCAGGAATACATTTCAGATCATTCTGACTTTACTCCAACATGTAAGCAACAAATGAGGAATCAGAATTTCTCATTAACTAAACACAGTCAATTCTCCATTATTCATCAACATCTAGATTTTTCTCAGGCCTATTTCCTGACAATAATGGCAGTACTCACACCCTAGTAGACTCAAGCTCTGTAAGTTACTCCCAAATCGGGCCCTTTGTTATAGCTGAATTCACTATCAGGTTGGAGAGCATTTGCTAGTATTCAATGGGGTGAATCTGTAAGAGACATGTTAACTGGTACATATGAGTAGATAATACATGTAATGGCATGATGTAGATGGGTTAAAACTCTTGAAGAATAAACAAAGATATGTTTCACAAGAAAACAGAATTCAGTATGGTGGAAACAATGGCATTTCAAGGTAAAC
Organism: Petaurus breviceps papuanus; assembly: GCF_028583685.1. Taxonomy (NCBI): domain Eukaryota; kingdom Metazoa; phylum Chordata; class Mammalia; order Diprotodontia; family Petauridae; genus Petaurus; species Petaurus breviceps. Next base: position 7,062,301 of record NW_027185612.1, on the reverse strand, counting down.
CAGAATAACCCCAGACAAAGCATAGAGACAACCCATGGTTTCAGCTGTTGAAGAAAAGAAGTATAGAGATAAGAGTTTATGGATAGAGGAACTATCCTCTCAGGATACAAGAGAATATGTTTCCTATTCTGCAACTTTCAAACATACTTTGAAAAGAAAATTAAACAACGATTTCCTCAAATGCCTGTCTATATTAAACAATCAATTATCCATTCAGTCAGTAGTCAGTCGAGGAGAATTAATTCAGGGCTTATGTGCCAGGCACTGAGCTAAATGTTAAGGACTCAAAGAAGGGTAAAAACACCTTCCTTGCCCTCAGGGTACTCACATCCTAGTGGAGGAGATGACATGCAAACCAAACGTGTACATACAAAATATGGATAGAAAATGGGAAGTAATCACTGAAGGAAGGTACTAACTAGGGCAGGACTGGGGAACCTGCGGCCCTGGGGCCACACTTGAGGACCTAGAAGGCCACGTGTGGCCTTGAGGCCGCAGGCTCCTTGACCCTGGAATAGGGGAATGGGAGAGGGGGAAATGAAGGAATTAGAAGAGGTCTCTTGCAGAAGCTGAGATTAGCTCTGAGTCTTGAATGAGGCCAAGAGAATCAGAAGGTGAAAGTGAAGAGGGAGAGCATTGCTGGTGTAGTTAAGTAGATAGCCAGTAAAAAGACACTGGAGTAGGAAATGGAGTCTTGTGCAAGGAACATCAAGTTGATTGGTGTCACTAGATTGTAGAATACTTGGGAGTAAAATGTAAAAAATGGAAAGGTAGGAAGGCCCCAAGCTTTAAAAGCCAAGCAGAACAATTTATATCTGATCTTACAAGTAATACAGAACCATAGGAGCTTATGGGGGAGTGGGACAAGGAGGCAAAGAGGGGAGGTGATATGGTCAGATCTGTGCTGTAGAAGATCACATTTTCTTATAGCACAACAGTATTCTATCACAATCATATACCACAGCTTGTTCAGCTATTCCCCAATTGACAGGCATCCCCACAATTTCCAATTCTTTGCCACCAAAAAGAGAGCTGCTATAAACATTTTAGAACATATAGGTTCTTTTCCTTTTCCCCTAATCATCTTGGTAAATAGACCTAGTAGTGGTATTGCTGAGTCAAAGGGTATAGGCAGGTTAATAACTCTTGGGGAATAATTCCAATAAATAAAATGTAAAAAAAAAATCACATTAGCAGCTTTGAGGGAGATGAATCAGACTGGGAAAAACTTTTGAGGTGGGAGATGAACCAGTAGACTCTCTTTTCACCTATTTATTTGTTTATTTATTTATTTTTGGTTACATTTTAAGTTCAAAACTGTCTCTTTCTCACTCTCCTACCCTGCACTAGAGAAGACCATCATTTGACACAGATTTATAAATATGTGTAAAACTATATTATGTTATTATACTTCTAGTTTTTTCTCTGGAGCTATATAGCATCTTCCTTCATAGGTCCTTTATAGTTGATTTGAGTATTGTAGTATTCAGAATAACTTGGTGGTTCACAAATACTCTTTGAACGATATTGCTATTATTGGATACAATATTCTCTTGGTTCTGTTCCCTTCACTTTTCATTATTTCATGCAAGTCTTTCCATGTTTTTCTAAAACCAACCAGCTTATCATTTCTTATAGCACAGTAGTATCCCATCACAATCATATGCCACAACTTGTTCAGCCATTCTCCAATTGCAGACATCCCCTCAATTTCCATTTCTTTGCCCCTGCAAAGAGAGAGCTCTTATAAATATTTTAGAACATATAAGTTCTTTCCCTTTTCCCTTCTGATAACCTTGGGAAACAGAGCTAACAGTGGTATTGCTGGGTCAAAGGCTATAGACAGTTTTATAACTCAGGGAAATTCCAGATTACTCTTCAAAATGATTGGATCAGTTTAAAGTTCCAGTGGTGTATTAATGTCTTAATTTTTCCACAGCCCCTCCAACATTTGTCATTTTCCCTTTCTATCATTTTAGATAATCTTATAGGTGTGAGATAATATCTCAAAAGTTGTTTTAATGTGAATGAAATCAATAATGATTTAGAGCGTTTTATATAACTATATGATTTTGATTTGCCCTTTGAAAGTAGGAGGGAAAAGGGACAAGAGAAGGGGGCAATAGAAGGGAGGGCAGATTGGGGAAGGCAGTAGTCAGAAGCAAAACACTTTTGAGGAGGGACAGAGTGAAAAGGGAGAGAAAATAGAGGGAAATAGGATGGAGGGAAATATAGTTAACAATTGTAACTTATGAGGGGTGGCTAGGTGGCACAGTGAATAGAACAGCAGCACTGGAGTCAGGAGGACCTGAGTTCAAATCTGGCCTTAGACACTTAACACACAAAAAACTGGTTGTGTGACCTTGGGCAAGTCACAACCCCAGTTGCCCTCTAAAAAGCAAAAAAAAAATTTAACTGTGAAAAAAATTTTGAAGCATGTTTCTCTGTTAAGGACCATGTTTCTTAAGCATATAGAGAATTGAGTCAAATTTATAGAAATAAGAGCCATTTCCCAATTGATAAATGATCAAAAGATATGAACAGTTTTCAGAGGAAGTAATCAAAGATATCTATAGCAATATGAAGAAAATGCCCTAAATCACTATGGATTGGAGAAAGGCAAAGTAAAACAATTCTGAAGTACTACCTCATACCTATTGGATTGGCTAATAGGACAGAAAACGAAAATGACAAATATTGAAGGAAATGTGGGGAAAAATGGGACATTAATGCACTGTTGGAATTGTGACCTGATTTCAACCATTCTGTAGAGGAATTAGAATTATGCCCAAAGGGCTATAAAACCATGCATACCCTTTGATCTAGCAATACCACTACTAGGCCTGTACCTAAAAAAGAGATAAGAAAACAAAAAGGAAAAGTACCTATATGTGTAAAAATATTTATAGCAGTTCTTTTCTGGTGGCAAAGAATTGGAAATTGAGGGGGGTGCCCATCAATTGGGGAATGACTGAACATATCGTGGTGTGTGATTGTGATGGAATATTATTATGCTATATATAAGAAATGATGAGCAGGATGCTCTCAGAAAAAACCTGGAAAGACACTGAAGCTGGTGCAAAGTGATATGTACTGTGTACAAAATAATAGCAATATTTTAAGATGATCAGCTGTGAATAATTTAGCTATTCTCAGCAATTCAATGATCCAAGACAACTCTGAGGGACTTATGATGAAAAAACGCTATCCACCACCACAGAAAGAACTGATGGTGTCTGAATGAAGACTGAAGCATACTTTTTTCTTTCTTTTTCTTTAGGGTTTTTTTTTGTCTGTTTTCTATGACTAATATAGAAATTTTAAAAAATCTGCTGGTTCATATCCCTTGATCATTTATCAGTTCAGGAATGACTCACATTCTTATAAATTTGAGAAAGATCTCCATATATTTGATATAGGAAATCTTTATCTGAGAACATTGTCTATAAAATATTTTCCCCCAATTTTATGCTTTCCTTCTAATATCGTCTGCTTTGGTTTTATTTGTACAAAACCTTTTCAATTTAATGCAATCAAAATTATCTATTTTACATATTACAATGCTCTCTACTTCTTGTTTATTTGTAAATTATTTTCCTATCCATAAATCTAATAGGTAATATCTTCCATATTCTTCTAATTTACTTATGATATGTCCCTTTATATCTATGTCATGTATCCATTTTGACCTTATCTTGGTAAGATATTGATCTATGCCCAGTTTCTGCAAGACTGCTTTCCAGTTTTCTCAACAATTTTTTTTCACTAAATAGTGCATTTTTATCCCAAAAGCTTAAATCTTTACTTTTGTCAAACTCAAGATTACCATAATGATTTACTACTGTGCATTTTATGTCTACTCTGTTCCAGGGACCCACCTTTCTATTTCTTAGCCAGTACCAAATAGTTTTAATAATTATTGCCTTATAAAATTGTTTAAGATCTGGTACTGCTAAGCCTCCTACTTTTACTTTTTTTTTCATTAATTCCTTTGATATTCTTGGCCTTTTGTCCTTCCAAATAAATTTCATTATTGTTTTTTCTAGTTTAATAAAAAAATTTTTGGTAGTTTAATTGAAATGGCATTGAATAAGTAGATTAATTTAGGTAGAATTGTCTTTTTTATTATATTGGCTTCAGTCATGAAGAATTAATAATTTTCCAATTATTTAAATCTGACTTCATTTGTATAAAAAGCATTTTATTATTATGTTCATGTAGTTTCTGGGTTTGTCTTGGCAGATATACTCCCAGATATTTTGTACAATCTACAGTTATTTAAATGGGGTGTCTCTTACTATCTCTCCTTGCAGGGTTTTGTTGATGATATATGGAAATGCTGAAGATTTATGTGGGTTTGTTTTATATCATGCTACCTGCTAAAGTTATTAATTGTTTCAGCTAACTTTTTAGTTGAATCTCTAGGATTTTCCAAGTATATCATCATATCATCTGCAAAGAGAAATCGTTATCTCATTGCCCATTTTGATTCATTCAATTTTTCTTTCCCCTCTTATTGCTATTGCTAGCATTTCTAATACAATATTGAATAATATTAGTGATAATGGGCATCTTCTTTTCACTACTGATCTTATTAGGAAGGCTTCTAGTTTATCTCCATTATGAATAATGCTTGCTGATGGCTTTAGGTAGATGCTTCATATCATTTTAAGGAAAAATACATTTATACCTATATTTTCTAATGTTCTTTTAAACAGGAATGAGTGTTGTATTTTGTCAACAGTTCCTTATGCATCTATTGATATAACCATGTTTTTTGTTACTTACATAATCAATTATGTTAATAGCTTTCCTTGTTGTAAAATCAAGACTGGACAAAAAAATCCTTTCTGGCAATTTAATGGGAAATTACTACTTTCTAATGTCAGAGTTATGCTGGAATCAGCTATCTCTGTATAGTCAAAGAAAAAGGCATAGTATACAATTAAAAAACATATAAGAAGTTACTGAAAATGAAAATGAGACATGAATAGGACACTGAAATTATATTTTTTCCAATTTATTTATTTTTAGTTTTCAATGTTCGTTTCCACAAGATTTTGAGTTACAAATTTTCTCCCTGTCTTTCCCCTACCCCCACCCCAAAATAAATGAGCCTATTGAATACCCCTCTCCCCAATCTGTTCTCTCTTACATCCTTCCCCATCCCCCCCCCACACTTTCTAGTAGGGCAAGATGAATTTTTATATCCCAGACACTGAAATTATTGTAACATTTCATATGGAGGTTAAAAGTTGATTTTTGATGTTGACTCTGAGTAAATGGTTTGATCTTATATAGCAGCTAATTTAGAAATGATTTGCATACCTATAGCTAATCATTTCCTGCCCATTAAAATTTTTAAAAAATAATATTTGGTGTCAACTATGTCTAGCACCTCTCAAATCTCTTTTTGAAGGAAACATTCATGATACACAAATGTGAAGTTTCTTTGTGTTCATGGACTTTCTGTTCTTTGATTTTTTAAAATCCTGTCTCCTATTTTCTAGCAGCTTTTACTCATCAACCTTAGGGTTGGTCAGCTTTAAGTTCAAGTGACTGAATATTAAAACATATGTGGATTTAATTTAGAAGGGCCTCATCAAGTCCTTCACAGAATATCTCTGCCTCCTTGTCCTCTACAAAAAGATGTTGGCACATAAGCTGTCTTCATCTTCATGAAGGCCTTGACAAAGCTCATCAGAAGCATTACAAAATCAGGTGATCAGATGTCTTACGAGATGATGCTTCTTATTATTTTTAGATGGATGACTCTGCCAGCTTCTCTATCTGCCTCTCCAAGGAGGACTTCTGAGTCATCTCGCCATTTAGCTGAAATATCTTTTTCTCTTAAGGTTTTATTTATAGCCTGAATCAGAGCTGTAGCTAGCACAAGCCTGTTGTTTTTGTTGTTGTTCAGTCTTGTCTGACTCTTTGTGACCCCATTTGGGGTTTTCTTGGCAAAGATATTGGAGCGGTTTGCTATTTCCTTCTCCAGCTCATTTTGCAGAGGAGGAGCTGAGGCAAACAGGGTTAAGTGACTTGCCCAGGGTCACACAGCTAGTAAGTGTCTGAAGCTCCATATGAACTCAGATCTTCCTAACTCCAGGCTTGGCACTCTAGCCACTGCACCAACTACTTTATTTTAGAGTGCTGAAGGTTAGAGTAGCCATATTTCCTCCCTTTTGCAGTCATGTCAGACTGGCCTAGAGGACCACAAGGCACTGTCTTAAAGAGGAAGCATATACCTCTAGGATTTTAGCACTGAGAGGTGAGAAAAAGATCTCACCCTCTTTCTGAGGCTCCCAGTTTCCAAGGTTCTGTCATTGTTAGGCTTCTTTCTTAGACCCAGTTCCCCCCACTGTTGTGCTGGGACAACTTCCCCCAACAGAAAATACTGGAGCACCTTTGAGCTCCTTACCTTGGGAGGTACATTCCATGGCATAGCTAGGATCAGCAGCAGTCACAGTGCATGCTGACTTTGTGTTGTCCTCATCCCTACAAACCCCGGTATCTGAATTCTCCATCACAGCTCCAGCAAGAATGTCAGGTAAAATTGGTCTAATTACTTTCTCTCAGGCATATGTCTACTTGTTTGTTGGTCACTGAACAAATATTTAGAAAACAGTTAAGCTAGGTTAGCATTTATAGGTGATCAAAAACGGTGTGATTCTTGGGATTCTCTGTCCCCTTTCTGACACAGCCATTGTCCTTAAAAAAGACTACTATGGAGGTCTGAAAGACATTTTGTATTATTCTTCGTTTCGTAGATTGTCAAAGAATTCATTGTTGAATGTCAACCTATTGGTAATGAGCCTCTCTGTACTTAGCTAGGCTAGAAAAAATTTTTTTTTCACACACACACACACACAACTTTCTGAGACAATATTTGAATAATTTCCACCCTGGTAGAATCTGCCAGAGTTTGAACTCCTCTTGTATAGTCTTTGAGAAGCTAGGGTCACTTCCCTGCCACAATAACGCATCAGACTCTATTAATACTATTAGAAAATAGTCTGATATAAAATATCTCCATTTCTTTTGGTGAATGCTAAATTACCTAGCCTTTTCATATTAACTCTATTTTGTTTTCTGAAGGGTCACTCTATAACTCATTGACATTTGTATTTGAATATTATGAACATATTTCACTACTACTTTCTTCCTTTTCACCTGTGCTGGGTTTATTAAAAAGGTATTAAATTAAACAGCTCCATCAAATCTCAGCAGTTGGCACTGTGCCCCACTGAGTATCACAAACTGAAATCTTATGATTATTTGGGGAAGCTACGTAATTATACGACTAAGATCAAAATCCTAGCGGCCAGGAGATACATATATTTGTGACACTTTCATTAAATTTCCTCTCAAAAATCCTGGAAAATATTACTTAGAATGATAGTTTGTGCTTACTGTGAGGCCCTTTCCTCCACGGATCTCAAAGATTTGATTAGTATTAATTAGCCCCAATTCCCATGTTTTCTTATCGGTCAAGCATTCAGATTGATCTCCTGAGTCTCTTGGAGGCTAAATCAAAAAACATGACTGGGAGTTGGAAATCTTGGGTTCCAGTTCTCAACTCTGCTATTAACTCAATGTGTGATCTTATGCAAGTTTCTAACTCTCTAAGGGTCTTCTTTTCTCGTTTGTAATACAAGAGAGTTGGACTAAATGATTTCTAAGGTCCCCTACTGCTCTCAAACTTTGTGGGCAGTAATTGGCAACTTCAAGAAAGAAGATTACTTTGGATTTGTATCTATAACTGGCTATTTTAGTTGATAGCAAAAGCATTATCGCCATGTATTTGAGTATGTAATATATGTTCAGAGAGGGAGGATGGTAGAGTTGATAGTCAGTCTCAAGTTTGTCAAGTCAGTCTCCCAAACATATTGGCGATGATGAGTGAGCAAATCACTTAGCCTTTTGGTGTAAGTTGTTAGGTGGTTGGGTTAGTGATCTGCATTGTTTGAGGAAGTTTCCTCACTGGAAGTTCCCTATACTGATGAAATCATAGGATGGGTTAAAAAATAAAAGTATAGTAAACAATTCTGCTAGACACTGTCGTATTATTGCTATGGCTAAACAGAACACATTTTATTTTTATCACTATCTTTTTTTACATCATCACCTTTATTTCCAAATATATCCCTCACCCTTCCTTATCCAGAGAGCCATCTATTGTAACAAATGTTAAAAAGGAGAAAGAAAAGTGGTTTAGGAAAAAAAAACAACTATATGTCAATCATATATGATAGTATAAGTAATATTCCACTCATCTTCCTCCAAATCTGCAAAAAAGGGATGAAAGTGCATTTTATCAGTTCTTCCCCTGGGCCAAGGTTGGTCTAATTTATACAGCACTAAGTTACACTTTTTGTTCTCTTTTCATGGTTATAATTGCGCTGTTTTATTAGTTCTACTCACCTCATTCCTCTCTTCACATGCTTCTCAGAATTTTCAGATCCATTTCTTAGAGCACAGTAATATTTCATTGTATTCATGTATTCCAATTTGTTGGCCTATTTCAAGGGTGGGGAACCTGCGGCCTTGAATTTCTGATAGACATCTACTTGCAATTCTTTGTCACCACAAAAAGTGATGGTGTGAATATTTTGGTGTCTATGAGATTCTTCCTTCTATTTTGACCTCCTTGAGACATGTGCCAGGCAGTGAGGTCTTTTTTCAGAGGGATATTTTAGTCACTTATTAGCATAATGACAAATTGCTTTCCAGAATGGTTGTATCAATCCACAGATCCACCAGTGCAATAGTGTGTTTGTTTTACATAGCCCCCTCCAGCAATTTCCATGTTTGGCTCCTCTTTTCCATTTGCTGGTAATAAATTGGAACCTCTGAGTCATTTTGATTTGCATCCCTCTTATTATGAGGGAGTTGGAAGGGTCTTTTGTATTGTGCCTAGTAGTTTGCTACTTCTTTTGAGTTTTTGACAACCAGTCCACAGAGGAATGGTTTAAACAAAGCAACAAAGTTACCTTTCCCATACATTTTCTAAAGAAGTTAAATTAAACATTTCTATTGCTACAATCACAGTCACTTTAGATTTTGTTTTGAAATAAGAATGTCTAACAGATTATCACACAATTCCTATCTCTTCCTTCTGTCCTCTTCACCATTCCCACCTAAGCTTCTCCTATTATATTCCATCGTGATTCATCTACCACAGTCAAGGGTTCTGTGTCCCTGTGATCCTGTATCCCAACCAAATCACATTAATTTCTCCCTGAATTGCTTTACTCCTGTAGGATCTCCTGCTTGGAATGTTCACCCTCTCCTCTCCAAATTTCACCCCCTTTTTTTAATCAGTCCCCTTATTTTATAAAGTTTTCTCTGATTATATGACTTACATGATTATCCCTCCTTTTAACTCCTATAGTATTTGTTGTCTATAACATGTCCATTTAGTCTTTAATGATATTAATAATGGCTCACATTTCTATAGTGCAGTCAGATAGCTCAGTGGATAGAGTGTTGGACCTTGAGTCAGGAAGATCACAGTTCAAATTTAGCCTCAGACAATTACTTGCTGTGTGACCTTGGACAAGTCACTTAACTTCCATTTGCTTTAATCCACGGAAGAAGGAAATGGCAAATCACTCCAGTATCTTTGCCAAGAAAATGCCAGGGACAGTATTGGCTTGCTGTGGTCCATGGGATCACCAAGAATCAAACAGTACTGAAGAACAACATTTACAGAAGCACTTTTAAAGTTTTCAAAGCACTTTTCATATGTCATTTCATCTGATCTTCACAAAAGCCTTGTGAGGTAGACATTATTATTACCCTCATTTGGTAGATTATGTTATACTGATGTTTTACAAATGAGAAAACTGAAATTGAGAGTTAAATGACTTGCTGGAGAGTCACACAGCAAGTTTTTTAATGATTTATTTTGTGTGGTCATTGGACTTTTCAATAAGATTATAAGCTCCTTGAGGGCATCTTTTTTTTTCTTTCATTTTTAAGTTCCCCATAATGTCTAGGACTATCAACAAGCTCTCACTATGTGGCAGTCACAGTGTTAGCAAAATGCAAAGGCACCCAGTCCATGTGAACACATTTTACTTCACTCACTTAAATTTCACGCATTTGGGGGACAATTTTTAGCCCAACATTAAAAAGACCCTGATCCAGATATTAACAGTCAGTATTCAATAGTCAATAAATATTAAGGCCTCTATATAATTCAGGCAATTGTGATAGGGATACAAAGACAAGTTTGAGACAATCCATGCCCTTAAGGAATTTATAATCTAAAAGAAGACAACACTAAAGCAGATGTCCTGCAGGTGGGGTGGGAAATGATCTGAAGAAGTGTAAGTATCAGAGTTAATTTTGCAGAATGATGAGTTTCTGAAGAAAATGAAAACCTGAAAGTCATTTGGGTGGGAAATGATGAGTTGAATTTCCTACTTGCTGACATACCAGGACCAGGTACTGTGGGTGGGAAGAGAGCTATCTTCTTTTCAGTCTTGTGTTTTAGGTGACAGGTTCAACTCATGTTCTAATGGAAAAGTACAAGACTTGCAGTCCAGAGAAAATGTAGGTTCAAACCTAGTCTCCAAAATTTGCAAATCATGAGAACCTGGGCAATCATAAAGGTAAACTCTGAGCCCAAGTTCCCTCATCTGTAGAATGGGGATATGACCACCTATAACCCCTGGATGACAGGGTTGTTCTATCAGATGATATAAAGTACATAGAAATAGGGTTTGGGGTTTGTTTGTGGGGTTTTTTTTTTTTGGTATTATTATTGATACCAGTGGTAGGGAAAGGATATGAATTTAGATATTTCCATGAATTTTGCCTTAAAATGAGCAATGTATATATAGTGTTTGTGCCCAGATAGTAATAAGATGGATTTCTTTAAGTTACATGAAAATGCAGTATTAATTTATAGTCATGTAGCATGTTTGAAGAATATGTAAAAATCATTTATTTAGATCATAACAGAATATAGGGAAAAGTAAATGCTAATACGTTATTTATTCTGGGAGATGCTTTCAGCAGATGATAATAGCACTTATATATTGCTTTAAGGATTACAAAGCACTTTGTAAATATTATCTAATTTGACCTAAGCTTAAAACAAATTTGTGAGGTAGCTGTTGTTGTTATACCCACTTTTAGAGAAGAGGTAACTTGGGCAAACAGGTTAAGTGATTTGTCCAGGTTCACATAATTAGTAATTGTCTGAGGCTAAATTTGAATTCAGATCTTCTTGACTCCAGGTTCAGCACTATCTACTGTACCACATTATTTAATATGTGTAAGGGATTTTACTTTAATACCTCAAGTATCCATGATTTCATCGATCATGGCACATCGTCTACCCAACACAGAGGTCAAACCCTGGAAGCCTCAGATGACAGTCTTTATAAATGGTCATGTCAGAAAAAAAAAATGTAGGCATCCAGTGAACATTTTTCTAGTGATAGGCTACCTTTAAATTAGGTTAGGTCTTTCTGATGGCATAACCTGTGACACTTTCCACCTTGTCTCCGAGCACGTTCTCCTTTATTCCCTGTGAGTCACTCATTTCCATCTCTTGTTCAGAGAACTTTAATCACATCAATACTCACCAAGTCTCTGAAAAGGATACATCAATGGATGAACAGTATTGTTCCACTCATCTAACCATGTCCTAGTGGACAGCTCCTTGCCCGGGTCACCTATACCCTATAGGTATTGTTTTCCCTATTTGGAATTTAGGCTCCTTGAGAGTAGGGACTGCCTCGGTTTCTGCATTTTTATCCCCAGCACTTAGCACAGTGCTTGGCACATAAAAAGCACTTAATAAATGCTTTAATTTATTCATTCATTCAGTGCAAGTTATCTCCATATCATACTGAAGGACTGGAGTCAGACTTATGGCATCATATGTGTGCAAAATATTTTTATATTTTTTCACTAAAATCAAATAATGGTAGTATTAGTTTTTAATGTGAAACCTCCATTTTCTCCTAGAATATCTTTTAACCTTTACAATTTAATAAAACGTTTCATTCATTGAATTCTAATTGACAGAAATAAATTGTTGAATCCTAATACATTTTTACATGGCACATGTACTTAATTTAAAACAACTGGGAAATAACCTTTCTAGTATATCTGACACCTCTCCTAAAAGACCCTTTAATCTATGCTACTATTTTACTGATCATAAAGCAATAAATGTAGAATTTAACAATGCTCCCTCTTGTCATAAACTATCTAATTATTGAAAATTAAATAAATCCCAGTAGAGGATGAATCATTAAATATATAGTAAATAATGAGGTTAATTAATTTAACCCTTTCTAATTAGGAAACTAATTAAATTAGAAAATTAAAACTGAAAAAAGACATTAAAATCAGTATGAATTAGAGTATTTAGGGGTACCAACTGTCTTTTCTGTCTTTACCTACTCCAGGTAGACAACTATTATTTATTTTAGCTATAAAAGCATAATCAATGAAGGGTTTTCAAACAAGTTAGGAGATAAGAATAAAATTTTCATACTAATATTTTAGTGTTTGTTTTTCCTTGATTCTATCATATGTGAAACAGGATTATAAAAAGGTAATTTGAATTTTTTTGGGGGGGCAGGGCAATTGGGGTTAAGTGACTTGCCCAAAGTCACATGGCTAGTAAGTGTTAAGTGTCTGAGGCCAGATTTGAACTCAGGTCTTCTTGACTCCAGGGCTCTATTCAATGGGCCACCTAGCCCCCCCCCCCCAATTTATTTTTTTTTAATCTTAATAATTAACAAATGTGACCTAGCTAGCCTGGTTTATTAGACTTTTTAAAAAGTTGGTTAATATGAAAAAAAAATTTTTTTCCCACAAATGGCTTTTGGTAAAAAGACATTCTGGTAATTTTTTAAATGACAAGTTTTTATTATAAATTTCATCACTAACAAATATAAGTATTTAATACCCCAAATCCAATAATGTAATTGTAAACTTCTCTTAGTACAATTTATTTTCAAAGAGGCAGATATATTAAATTTGCCATGGTAGTAACAAAACTGCTCTATTTATGCTTCCTTCTGCATTTTTGTTTTCTTCTGAAATGTTTTATTAATGCTCTTCCCCCCCCCCCTTTCACTTACCTACTAACTTGTCTCCTCATCTTTTCTGCTTCCCTCAAGTCCTCTCTTGTAACAAATATATGTAGTATAGCAAAACAAATCAACACATTGGTCATATCAAAGAATCTTTTAGGTCATTGAGGGGTCCCTCATTTCATTCTACCTCTCAGAACCATTATTTCTCTGTCAAGAGATGGAATGAATAAATTTTTATCATCAGTACTTTGAAGTCATTATTATTTGCAAGTGTTTCTTACGTGATTGATTTGGAGGATATTCTCACTCAAGAGGGAAATTTGATTGGATTCCCATAAGGGAATATTCATAGCCATGTTATCAACAAATGGCAGCTTGGGGGTGGGGAAGTGGGCTGGTGGCTGTGTCAACATAGCTTCATTTCCAACAGTACTAATGGAACAAAGCATGACTTTTTAAGTCTTTCATAACCTGGCCCTTTCTTAGTTTTCCAGTCTTTCCATACTTACTCCCTTCCATGTACTCGGTGATATAGTGACACTGGCCTCCTTGCCAAACAAGACCTTCCATCTTTTAGCTACAAGCATTTTTACTAGCTACCTCCCATGCCTAGAATTCTCTCTCCGAGCAACTGTCTCCTGATTTCCTTTAAGTCAGTTAAAATCCACCTCTTATGAGGAACCTTTGCTGATTCCCCTTAATGTATCTTTTCTCTATTATCTCCAATTTATCTAATATAGAGCTTGTTTGTACAAAGCTATTTGCACATTAATGTCTCATTACATTGATGGCACTTTGAGAGAAGAGACTCTTTTTGCCTTTATATTCCCAGGGCTTAGTACCGTGCCTGGCATGCAGGAGACATTTAACAAATGCTTGTTGACTTGATGAGACCCACTCAAGTTTCAAATGTTTTCTTGCCAAGGGGTGTCTAATTCTTGTACTTGGTCACTACTTAAGGGAAGCATCACAAATAAGAAAGAAGGAAAAAGGAAACAAGTGTTTATTGTGTTTACTGTGCTAAGCTTTGAGGATCAAATATAAGAAAAAAGAAAGTCAGTCCCTGCCCTCAAGTAATTTACATTGTAATGGCAGAAGATAACACACAAAAAAGACCTGAAGAGTTGGAGAAAGAGGGAGAGTAGTTGTGATGAGGTGCAGGCTCTGGGAATCCCCTTGAACTCTCTTTGAATCTTTGAGGTACAGGCTCTGCTTGAAAAGAGTACTTGAACTCTGATTGAATAGTCCCATTTGATGAGGCATTTGCATGAGGTCATAAGCTTTTCATTGTGGCTCTGCCCAAATCTTAGTTACTAGCATGGCCCTCCTCTGTGGTCCATCTACTTCCCACCCTTGAGCCTATCAAAATACCTATACCCAAATCAACTGTTATCTGACCTCATCTGACTCCTCCTGAAGTCCTCTCCAAACTCCTCCCCTAGACTGCCCCTAGATCTAGATTCCTCCCACAACCTTTCTGTATATAAGACATCTTTTCTCCCCGTGGTGTGAAAACACCAGAAAATTTTCTAGCACAGACTTACTCTGTGTCCAATACAAGTGAACTTTTAATAAACTTTACTTTTCTTTGGCTGAGAAAAGACTTAAGTCGAATTCATTCGGCATGACCCCGGCGTGTTGGTATTTTGGGATCTTGAGCACCCCTAACCCTATACCTCATTATTTTATGATGAACCTCTTCAGTTGCATGAAGATATCCACAGTGGAGGCATGATTTTGAAGTCTAGAAAATTGGGAACTGGCTGGCAGAGGAAAGAAGGCAGAGCTTTCAAAATGGAGTCTTAAGGAGGGACTCACCTATTAAAAATTGGGGGAGGGGGGTGGGGAGTTGTGGAGGGATATTTCAAGTTAAACAGGCCAGAGGCGGCCCGAGGTGCTCAAGAAAGTTCCAGGATGAGATGTGCAGCAGAAGAAATGGTGCAGAAAGTCAGGAAAAGGACCAGGAGGGGCATACACTGATAAGGATCAAAGACAGACAACCTGATCAAGAGTAACGGCCAGAATTCTGAGTCATCTGCAAACAGCTAAATGAATTTTCCTTCAAAATGTTAATATCCAATTCACTTACGATAATGAATAGAAATAACAGATGCTTCCCTATTCACATGGATACTGTACAAATGCTTTTGGCAAGCAGTACAACTCACATTGACATTTCTTTCTTAACCCTTGTTTGAGAGGCCACAGGGTACAACTCTGAAGCATGATGTATGCCACACTTAGGGTTTTCTGAAGGCAGAGGTTTCATCCTTAGAATTTGGATTTTGTGTCTTTCCCAAAGTGAAAATATCAAAATGGAGTTCTCAGTCTACAGATCTTAGTCATCAGGGCATTTCACCTAAAATAACCTATGTTTAAAAGCAACATTTTCATAGTATGCCATGGAAGGTACACATTTCATAGTAATGTGTGGAGTGTGGAAATATAATGCTTTCTTTTTCCCCTGCTGGTTCAGCAGGAATTAGACATAGCTTCCAGCATTCTAGTGATATTGCCCATGAAGCTGATATGCTCGGTTTTGCAAGGTAAGATATCCTATAAACAAAGAAACTGATTTGCCACTGGCAAAGCCTGGATGCTATAGAGCGAAAAAAAAAAACAACTCTACACAACACACCAAAACAACTAGTGAAGCAAGTTATATAGCTCTGAATTTCGAGATAGAAGGACAGGTTCAAATCCCATCTCAGACACTCGGTGACACTGGGCAAATAATGTAATTCTGTGCCTCATTTTCCTCGTTTGTAAAATGAGGGGATTTGACTCACTGGCCTCTAAATTCCATTGGAGCTTATTCTGTGATAAGATCCCATGAAACCAAATCAACAAATACTGATTGGCCAAAAGTGGAGGGCATACCTTGTACATAAGTCTCTTCCCTGTCTCCTATGCATGCCACTTATCTCTGTGCTTTTGATATTCCCCTCCCCGACCCCTATTTCCTTCCTAGCTATTCATTTTTCAAAGTTCACCAGCACTACCTCCAATAAGCCTTCCATGACTTCTGTAGTCCAACAGTTCACTTTATTAAACTGCACTTATAATATACTTCATTATTTTAGGACTTAATTAGAGAACATGTAATATTGTTTTATGTGTCTTTATGTGGCTATATTTCCCATTTTACATTGTAAGTTTTTGAAGGCTGGTCATGTATTCTGTTTATTTTCTGTTCCTCAGTATGCCTAGTACAGCACTGGTTTCCATATATGTTCAACAAATGCTTCTAGATTGTTGAAATGTATTAGGAGTTTGCTATTTCAAAATTCTATTATGATTCTTTTGTAAAGCAAATAATTTCCCTAGAATTTCAAAGTCTAGATCTTGACATATTAAATTGCAATGTACATTTACTAAATTTTACAAATAATAAGTAATTTTCATTGTGCTAGGTGCTATGGAGGATATGATGGTGTATATATACATATGAAGGTACAGCTAGGTGGTACAGTGGATAGAGTAACAAGTCTGGAGACAGGAAGTCCTGAGTTCAAATCTAACCTCAGATTCTCATTAACTGTGTGACCCTGGGAAAGTCACTTAATCCTGTTTTTCCCAATTTCTCATCTGAAAGATGAGCTGGAGAAGGAAATGGCAAATCACTGCAGTATTTTTGCCCAAAAAACCCCAAATGGGGTCACAAAGAGTCTGACACAACTGAAATGACTAACAACATATAAATGTGTGCAGGTGCACAGAACTAGTGTATGATAATTGAAGATGACTATTAATTTCAAATTTTTTTTGTTGTACCTTTTGCAAAGATGGATAAATAACTGGAATTCTTTTCCATGCAAAAAGAATGTTCTTTGGATTCATGATTCTAGTTGCCATTTATCAAATCTAACTTTATTTGTAATTCTTCCTCTAAGCTGGCCCAATGTCTTCATGAACAGAGTTACCTCACCACTGGTCCTTATGTGCAAAGCTAGTGTCTCCTCAGGTATGGTTTTCTTCACAGCACTCATATGATGCCATTTCCTAGTATTTAACTTTTATCTGCCTACAATGAGTCATGGTTTTACCAAGTGATCTTAGTACATAATAGTGGCTGTTACTCATTCCTTACTTATGGTCAGTGCAGAGTCCTTGTGTTGGAATAAATCAACAAGCATTCATTAAGTACCAAGTGTTTATATACCAGGTTAATTTATATACCAGGGTTAATTAAAAGACAAAAATTGCTGCAATGCTGTTAGACTAATAGCTGTATGCTAGGTTCTTGTATTCCCAATAAGTGTCTTATATGCAATATTAATTAGTTACTCAAGAACCTGAATCTGAAAATAGCTATCCAGTCTAAGATATAATTGAAAAGCAAACAGAAAAAGGAATCCAAGGGACACGAATGAAGCTTTTTGGAGAGGTGAAATGCTGCAGTGCTGAGGCAGGCACCACATGTGCCTCTATTGTGACTTGTTTACTTTGACCAAAGGGAAGCTTTTCTGAGCAAAGTAAGGTAGTCTTGGTTGGTAGTATTGAACCTCTTATAAGCCTCATTGTGTTGATATCATATCTTGCACTGGTCAATAATACTAGTTCAAGTCCATGTCTACATGAAAAGTAAATCAATGAGGCAGCTAGTGTGAGAGTTGTTGAAAACCCCCCACTTACACCTATTTTACATAATTCAGGCAAAAGTTTATTTTTCATTATTCAGATGATAGCCTCAAATCCCAATTTCTCTTTCCCTGTGTAGATTTTGTCTGCAGTAAAAACCACCACCACCAAAACCTACTGATTTTAAGTACCCACTGACTTTCTCAGAAGGTTTAGGCAAGTTAGTTATTTGACCTGAAGCTCATTTTGTAGATTAGAAAATTGAGGGAAAAGAGGAAAACTGTTTACTTTTTTGGGGGGAGGGCAGGGCAATTGGAATTAAGTGACTTGCCCAAGGTCAGATGGCCAGTGTTAAGTGTCTGAGGGAGGATTTAAACTCCAGGTTCTCCTGACTCCAGGACTAGTGATCTATTCACTTCACCACCTGAGACTATTTACTTACAGTATCTAATGAATTGTAAAAGGGGAAAATGAGCTTTCATGAAGCCCCTTCTCTGTGTCAGGCTCTATGCTAAGTGCTTGACACGTTATTTCATTTGAACTGATTCTGAAGATTGGAAAGCTGCTTATGATTTGTGTTCCATTAAATGACCAGGTCTAGACAATCACAGTTGATGAAATCTGGTTATTTTAAAGTTTAGGGTAGCCCAACAAACATGTAAAAAAATCATAAGAATACAAAATTCTCTAATGAACTAAAGGTGATAAATCTACTTCCATAGTTGTTTATATTATATGAGACATACTCTAACTGGTTGTGATTGTGTGGTTTGTCCTTCATTCTCCAAGAAGAGGACCATGACGTCAGGGAGATGATTACATGACTTAAAATTAAATTGGATTGGAATAAGGGAGGGCTATGCAAAGTCACTAGCCTCACTTTCTCCTCCAGAGCCATTTTTTTTTTTTTTTTTTTGCCTTTTGGAGGGCAGTTGGGCTTAAGTAACTTGCCCAAGGTTCCTCGGCTAGTTTTTTGTGTGTGGGTGTTAAGTGTCTGACTCCGGGGGCTGGCACTTTACTCACTTCGGCCACCTAGCTGCCCTCAAAACCTTGGCCTTTTTAAGCTAAGGTCTTCTTAGGTTTTCAATTTGAGTTAGGCAACACGTATTCACTGAACAGGCCTCTTTAAGAAGTGAGTCAAGGGATGGCTCCTTTAATTAAAAAAAAAAAACAACAAAAAATGGGAGGGGAATATCCTCAGGGTTGCTGGCCAAAAGAGAAACAGGTACTATTTACATTGACTCTGAGCTAGGAGGGCTCAAAAATAACCTTTAAGAGGTGCTTGGGCCGGGACCTATTGTCCAGTCAATGGTTAAGGCATGGTCTTTGAGAAAGAAATCTAGCCAGTAAACCCCAACTTAACTAAGTAGGTTCCAGCCAACAAAATTGACCTTCCTTTTGGGCAGAACACTCTCAGGTAATTAGATATGCTAATTTATGTTTTAGAGGATAATAATCTTTACCTATTTGGGGGTCTTGGAATATAGTCATTTTATTTTTAAAGATTCTCTATGGAGACAAGTTTTATTGCTTTTTTTTTTTCATATAATTTTGTTTCTGGTCCTCTTTTTTTTTTTTTTGGATGCTTTCAGGCAGGGTTATTCTTCATGACTTCAAGATGTCAGTTATGTGGACTTTATTTTTCCTACTTGCCTAGCACATCTACTCTCCGAATGAAATTAGATTTTGTCTCAAGACTTTTATTTATCATAACTGGCCAAGAGGAACAGTCTTGGTCATGATTGACACACTCTTAATGAACATTTTCTTTGCTTGAAACTGGTTTGACTCTGGTCTTCTGTGGTGATGGCTCCCTACGATTTAAATGTGTGTAGCACACTGACCTTGCATAGTTAGCATCTGATATTTTACAAAGTCTGACAGGTTGATGGGATTTTAAATATCAGATGGACACCTTAGTCCTACAATTTACCTTATTGAATAAATATTGAAAGTCAAAGTGGAGGTAGCCTAGTTCTGCTGTAGAAAAAGCTGTAAGGGTTCTTCCTTTTAAAAATCCGATCAAATACTTGTTTGAGTTGTATCTTAAGTCTTCCAGTTTAAAATCTTTTAGAACTAGGCTGTGTCCAACCAAGCAAAGCAGAAAGCTGGGCAATTATCTTTTTAAAAAAGATTTTGACACATTTTTTTTTCCCACTAGTTATTTCCCAATATCCTTGTTATCTCCTAAAGAACCTACCCTTATATTTAAAAATAAATTTTACATGCATTTATAATCTCTCCCATTGTTCCCATTAAACATACAAAAACACCAAATGAAACTTAAAACTCTCATAATAAACATCCATAATCCAACAAAACAAATTTCCCCACTAGCCAGCCTGAAAGTGGATGCCTCTCTCTGCATTAGTTTATCACTTCTCCAGCAGGAGATAGGTAAGTGATGTGCTTCATCTTCAATCCTCTGGATTCATAGTTTAGCACTGCTTTATTCTAAACTCTGAAGTTCTAGTCTTTCTTTGTTTCTTTTCTGTTTTGCTCTTTGGAGGGGGGGGGAGGGCAGGGCAATTGGGGTTAAATGACTGGTACAGTACAAGGTCACAAGGCTAGTAAGTGTTAAGTGTCTGAGGCCGGATTTGAACTCAGGTCCTCCTGGCTCCAGCGCCAGTGCTCTATTCACTCCACCACCTTGCTGTCCCAATATGCCATTAAAAAAAAGCCATTCCTTAATTGCAGGACAGTTCCTTAGTTTCCCATTTTTGCATCTATCATAGAAAGAGCTGTTATATTTTTTGTACATATATGTCCCTTTCCTCTTTGATCCCTTTGGTGTAAAAGCCTAGTTTTATAGCTGGAAAACTTTTGGGGAATAGTTCCAAATTGTTTCCCAGAATGACTGTACCAATAATTCACAGCTCCACCAATAATGTATTTGTGGATCTGTTTTTCCACAGCAAGTCAGTCATTTATTAAGCACTTACTATGTGCCAGACACTATACTCAGCAGTCCCTCCAACTTAACATTTTCTGCTTTTGTCATTGTTGCCAGTCTGATGTATGAAGAGATACAGAACTTTAATAGTTAAGTAAAACCAATCCACGTTCAGTCTTTGTGGCCCCCATTTGGGAGTTTCTTGGCAAGGGTAAAAGAGTAGTTTGCTATTTTCTTCCCCAGCTCATTTTCCAGATGAGGAATCTGGGGCAAACAGGGTTAAATGACTTGCCCCCAGGATTACACAGCTAGAAGCTTCTGAGGCATTCTGAAGAGTCTTCCTGACTCCAGGCCCCATGCTCTATTCATTGTGCCACCTAGCTGCCCTGACACACACACAGGAACCCTGACAGTTTACCAAGAAGAAGGGTGTTTATAAGATAAATATGGATATAGCCCTTAGGAGCCAAGATTGATCACTGCTTTTAATCTGAATAGAGATATCCTTTAGGGTCATTTTCATTTACATTATTGTAGGTATGTAAATATATGTATATTGTTCTTGTGCTTTTCTTCTACATCAGCTCATGTTTTTCCCATGTTTCTCTGTACTTTCACATTTGTCATTTCTTATGGTGCTTTTGATTATATTTTATCACATTTCTATCAATTTTTTTCTTTGCTACCACAAAAAGTATCAATTTAGGTCTTTTGGTACATGCAACACGTTTCTTTTTCTCAGCTATTATCTGACAGGTAGCATGTCATGTTTGATGCAGACATAGGCCTGGAATCAGAGAAACCTAAATTCAGTTCTCACTGTTGTCACCTGTTTGGCTGTGACCCTGGGCAAGTCATTTAACCCCTTGGTGTTCTAGGCACTTAAGACAGGGGTTCTTAACTTGGTGTTTCTGAATTTAAAAAATATTATGACTATATTTCGGTATAATCAATTTCCTTTGTTAGTCTGTTTTATTTTATACATTTAAAATAATAATATATTATATCCAAGGTTCAAGAGTTTTAAATAGCCTGAAAAAGGGACCCATGATGCAAAAAAAGTTAAGAATACATAATTTGCAGATCTGCATTGGTAAAGGGAATGCCTCACACTTCTTTATACCAATGAAATCACAGGTCTAGACACCCTAAAAAGTAGCAATAAAAAGAGATTTTCTCAACCTCATATAAAATATCATGATCATTAAATATGTAAACCTCTTTGGGTAATATTTTGCTTAATTGTGAGTCTAAAAAAACTAGAGAGAGCCCAATTGCCAGCTCTTGAAATCAGTCAGACCTTGGTTCCAGTTCTTCCTTTTAAACATAATAGCAATGTGATCAGACCTCAGGCAACTCTCTAAAACTATAAATTACAAAGGAGTTCCTATTCTGCATGAATAGAGATCTTCTTACTGAGATTTTTCTTAAACTCCTCCCTGCCTACCCCGATTCTTGGTTAACTTGTAGTTATCTAAAGCAAGATATCAAAACTTTTTTCCATTATTATGAGTAAAAGAATTAAACTTGTATTTGAGGTGGTTGTAAGAAATGATTTATTTTTATTAACTAAATTTAAATTGACAAAATATTTCATATGTAAAGGTTTTTTTAGTTTTTGCATTTTAGTTTCCATATACATTAAAATTAGTCACACTTATTTGTAGCCACACAAAAAGCAGTGTGGAAAAAGGGCAGATTTATCCACCTGATTCTTAAATAAGTCATCTACCTTTGATTTTATTTTTGGAACTAGTGTACCCATTCCCCCCTCCTTTTATGGGACAGGAATGATGGTAATAATGGCCAATTTTTAAAGAGCCTGAAGGAATAAATTAATCTGCTATATTAGATGCTACAGAGTAATTAAAAAACCCCTTGATTAAAGAATTTCAAATTATTTTCTCTTGCTTTTACCAAATACATATACCACAAATTAGTTTTCTGTTTGCCATATGGAAAGGAGTTCTAGGAGGAATAGTTTATACTTTCATAGAAAAATGGTGGTTCAGTGAGTCAATAGGAAGGAAAAATCTTTGTGAAAAAACAAATTTCTTTGATAGCTGAAACATCTCAAGAAATCACCTTAAGAAATTACTAGCCTATGATTTGTGGTTAGATTGATAGTAAGGTGAAATGCAAGGGTTGTATTATTGACTGGGGTTTTCAGACTTCTGTCACAAAAGATTCCACACTGTTATTGGTACCATAAGGCACATATTTATTATACCTACTATACAAATTATAGAGACAAAATATTAAACAGTTCTTGCTCACAAGAAATTATGTTCTTCTGGGGAGTACATGTTTTATGTGACTTATTGTGGAAGGAGCAAAAAAAAAAAGTAAAATGTACTTTAAGGATTTATGATCTCATGTTCCCTCCAGTTTTTCATACTGCAACTAAGAAAAAATGGATATTTAATCACCTGAGATTTAAGCATACAAAGGCATCCTGAATCACGGTTCTCACTTCACTGATATTAAAAATTAGACAAGCATCATTCCCGTCTTGTGGGAGTGTACATTTCTTCACTGCTGGTTAACGCTTTATTAGTTGTGTATGAATGTTTCAAAGCAGTTACGGCCGTCTTCTGGGTCCTCGTGTACAATGGTGCACGTGTGCATCACAATCCACCCGTATCACCTCAAAGTTCCAAACTTTGTCTTGGTGTGCTAATGCTCCTATTTTGGGTTACCTAGATTTCAGGGTTCAGTAAATAGAGGTCACTGCCATAATTGGGAGTGCCGGAAGCAGCGGAGCTTCTGGTCTTTGAATGAAATAGGACTGGGGGGCCGGAGGAGGAGGGGCCGAGAAGAACCATCCACGGGTGGGGGCAGGCAGGTGGAGGCCTGAGGGGCGGGGAGACCTCAGACGCGGCGCTAAAACTCGGTCCTTAGGAATTCCTGGCACCTAATACAAAACCTCAGATTTCCCAAACACCCCACTACGGACTCTGCACGAAGAACCGCGACCGCAAGCAGAGTCGGGGGAGCCGCGGCTTCGCTTCCTCCCCGTCCCTCCCCGTCCCTCCCCGCGCAGTGGTCGCCGGGTCAGCAATGGTGGCCGGCGGTTCAACCCCCACCGCGGGCCCCGGGGCTGCACGTGAGCAGCAATCCTGGCCACAGAGGGCGCCTTCGGGCTCGGGCTCCCCCCACCCCGGCAGGCGGCTGAGGCGCCGGTCCCGGTCATTTCCTGCGGGGAAAGAGGCGGGACAACTGTTGCTCCCTGTCTGACCCCCGGGAAGAAGGGAGGGGAGTCCCTCAAGGTCACACACACGCGTGTCCCCGGAGACACCCCCCCCCGACTCCACCCCGGCCTTCTCCAGTTTGGGCCGCGCCTTCTTCACGCGGGAGTGTGGCGTGGCGGAGTCCTGAACTTGTGCGATCCCCATTCTCCTAATCCTTCCTTCGGGGGGGCGGGGGGGATCTGGGCGGCTCGGGAGCTTCGGGTAGCGACCGGGGCTGGTCAGAAGCGCACGAAGGCTCTAAGTCCCGGGTTAGAGAACCCAATACAATGTCCCGGGATCCCCAACCTAAAGCTCCAACCCCACTGCCACCTTCACCTCCACCCCAGCCTGGGCTTGACAGTGGGGCTGGTCCTGACCCCCGCGGGCCCCCGCCGGCGCTCCGCCCCTTCCGCCCCGCGCCTGCGCTGCCCAGGGTGAGTGTGTGAGGGAACGTGTGTTGATGGGAGGGGCTGCCCTACCCCCTTTCCCCGGGATCCGCTCACTCTTGCCCCAACGTGGGGGTGGTGAGGCTACTCGAGCCCTCAGGTCTCGCCGATGACAGGGCTGGCCTCGGGCCTGCTGGCTTTCTTTTAGAAGCGGGGTAGGCGAAGAAGCCGCCTCCGCACCCCTCGCTCCAGGGAGGAGGCGGTAGGAGCCGCCGGCCGCCCTACTTCCCTTTCCCTTGTCCCCCTTGCTCTCCTGAGGGGAATGGTGTGCCCCGCAGGGCGCGCGCTGCTCCCGCGCTTTGGCCGTTCTGAGAGGGAGGGGGGAAAAGAGGAGGAGGAGGAGGAGGAGGAGGAGGAGGGAGGGAGGAGGGGGGAACCGGACCCCGATTCGTAAAGACTCCGCCGGGACCGGACTACCCGGGCCGTATAAGCCGGGGGTGAAGTCGGGGTGCGCGCGGGCCGAAGTGGGCCTCGCTGGGGGGGGTGGGGGGTGGGTGGGGTGGGGGTGGGTGCCATCGTTGATTCTTCCGGATCCAGGGAAGCCTGCCGAGCCGCCGGGATCATGTCGGACGAGGAGTTGAAAGTTCCCGAGGAAATGTTCAAAGAGGTCAAATTTTACGCGGTGGGAGACATCGATCCCAAGGTACCGCATCCGCTTACTCTGCTCGGCTCCTCTTCCGTTACCTCCTCCACTCCCCCCCCCTCCCACCCGCGACCCACTCCGGGTGGATGTGTACCCTCCTTAACACCTTCCACCTTCTCTCGCTCCCCCTCCCCCCTCCTCCGCCTCCTCCCCCCGTCTGCGGCCGTACCATTGTCGAGGTGGTCTCGCGCCGGCCTGCCCGGGCTGGGGAAAAGGAGGCTGGTCTCGCGCCGGCCTCGCGCCGGCGCAAGGGGCCCCTGGGTGGTTGAAGGAGGAGGGTGAGCGCGAGGGCCGGGCTCGCGCCTGCTCCGCGCTCGCCGGCGGCCGGGCGGGGGGGAGCGGGCTGCGGGCGAGGCGAGGCGAGGTTCTCTCGCCGCCGGCTCGGGGGCTCGGAGGAGGAGGAGGTGCTGGAGGAGGAGGAGGAGGTGGGGAGCGGACGGGGTCACGCTGGCGCCGTGGACTGCCCAACTCGGGGAAGGGAACGGGAGCGTTTGGGGGCGAGCCGGCTCTCCCTGACTGGTGGAGGCGGCGGTGGCGGCTTCTGCGCAGCAGCCGCCTCGGGCCCGGGGGTTGCTTAGCTGGGCTTCCGCACCTCTTGCAGCGGGCAGGGGAGCTTGGGCCTAGCTGTCCCTGGTTGCCGCCTGACGTCGCGCTTTGGCGGGGAACCCAGCGCTTTGCTCGGTAGTGAGTAGCTCTGTCTCTGGGCGCATCCGCCTCGGACCTCCCGTGGAATACGGAGCAGTGTGGGGATGCCCAGGGTTCCCGATCGGGGTAGCCTCGTCTTTCCAGGCGAGCGGTGCGGCGCGTGTGGATGCTTCGGACGGTCTCGGGGGGGGGACGGGGCCGAGGGAGGGACATGGGACCCTGGCCTGCAGATGGCCAGCGACTTGGGCAGGATCTACAAGTGGGAGCACGGGTTTGCACTAGGCTAGGGTAGGGGTTCTGAACCCGAGGGCTGGGAAATATATATATATAATTATTATATATATCCACACATGTATACATACATGTACTTATCTATGTATGTATATATACATATGTTTATATATGTGTGTATGTATACATATATTTATATGTATACATTTGTTAACTATTTAATGTACAGTCGGCCTCTTTTGTAATCCTGTGTCTGTTATGCATCTAAAAATAGTCTCTTCAGCTGAGTGCCCGAGTGGCCCATGACAAAGAAAGGTTGAGAACCCTTCCCTAGGGACTGCTGTCAGTCAGTCTTGTCAGCTACCTTTTATCAAGCTCCTACTGTGCTGGAGGCACTCTACTAAGGTGTATACAAAGAAGGGAGAAGACAGCCCCGGCTCTCAAGGAGCTCACAAGCGAATGTCAAATCTGTAGGTGCCTTTCCAAAGATAGGATGTATGTGTTTTGTCCACATAGATATATAGATATGTCTCTTTAGCCATAATTTAGCCAGCTAACATGAATTTGGATGTATTTTCTTGCTTAAAAGCAATGAACCAGATTTTACAGATAATTAGGGGCTATCAGATGACAAAAAGAAAAAAACTACCTTCACTGAATTTTAGTATTACGGGTTTCTTTATAAACAAATTTTTTTTTTACAAATTTATGGTTCAGTTAGGAAAATACTCAAATTTTAGGAAATAGGAAAATACTCAAAATTTAACACCACCAGGTTATTATTATAAATAGGTATTAATTATGGGAGTTTTATTCCATACATAGGGAACTTGAATTATCCAGATTTCTAAATAATTTATCCTCATTGTTAAAAGGGTGTGATGAGGCTGTGCTAGATGATTTCATGTGGTCTCTTCTAATTTTTGTTCCCTCATTTCTTGAAGTAAATTGTTATTTGTAATTTATTTTTAGATATCTCTGGAGTAAGAAAAAAGTAAGACAAGACAACTTCAAGGAATTTACAGTTAAAACCATTCAGATATATAGGGTGCATAGTTACTAAAAGAGAATTGGAAAGAAAAAAGGAGCATTGTTGGAATGACTGATAGTTAATATTTTAATGAAAATTATGTTTCCATCATAACCTCTTGTAACAAATTTGCTTTTGGATGAAGAATGTCTCAATTAATTTGATTTTATCTTATGAAGTAGATTCAGTATGCTTGTTTTTTTTGTATCATTAACTTCCTAAAATTACAGAGTAATACTTTAAGTTTAAAGATTGGATGAAATTATAAAAGTTACTAAAGTTGCATGTATGTTGCCTATAAATACAATCACATATTGCTTGATCTCATGCCAAAGTAAATGTGTCAGTGAAAAGTCCCATAGAATGCCACAAGGAAGAGGAAAAAATAGGATATTTTAAAAAGAAAACTTATTGGAAATTTTGTAGGTACCTTTGATAGGAATCTTTCAGAAAGAAAGGGAGAACTTTATCAATTACTTTCTTTGCCATTACAAGTATATTGTTTTCATCTTCTTGCTTTTATTAAAATTTTATAAAACTTTTATAAAAATTTTATTAAAAGCACGTTAAGGAAGCATGGTGAAGTGGAATAGAACACTGGTTTTGGAGTTAGAGTCCATGGGCAAATTCTCTTTGGCCTCAGTTTTCATCCATAAAATGAGGTTAGATTAGATAACCTAGCTCTAAATCTGTGATCCTAAAGTCTGGTTGAAACTTTGGATGGTTTCTTATGATCTTACTTGACTTTAATTTTTAGAAGTTTCTTTGGTTTCTTGGCTTCAGTGATGTTGGTAACTTAAATTTTTTTAATTAACATTTTTTTCAATTGTCAGGTATCCATTTTCTTTTTCCCACGACCCACTCCCTCCTCACCACCCCCCAAAATAAAAAAAAAAAACTAGCTGTACTCAAGCAAAACAAATTTCCACATTGGGAATGTGGAGAAAATGTGTGATAACTTCTGATTTGAAAGTTGGCACTTATGAGATTTGAGAGGTGGAACTCAGAAATAATAAACACTTCCTCATCTCAGCACTTACTTAGTATATAATAGGGATAAATACAATTTTGAATTGAATTGAAGAAGGTAATAGTGTCATAGTACTGTCTGACCACAGTTAAAGTGCTTTACATTAATCTTAATGTTACATTTTAGGAAAGATGTTGACATACAGGACATACAAGGGCAACTAAGATGATGAGAGCACTCAAAATGATCATAGATCAATTGAAGGAGTTAAAGGTGATCTAGAGAATAACTTGGGCTATGATTGCTTGTCTTCAAATATTTGAAGGGTTGACTTGTAGAAGGTGATGTTTATTCTGCACAGCCCTAAAAGGCAGATTTCAGCTCATTATGAAGAATTTCCTAATTATTAGAGCTGTCCAAAAGTGAAAAGGGCTGCCCCTGAGGTAAAGGTCCTATCACTGGAGGTCATCTAAACGTTAGCCTAATAATCATTTGTTAGGGATATTGTAGAGACAATTCATGTATGAGATAGGAGTTGGATTGTATATCTGAGGTTCTGGATCTGCAGTACACACACACACACACACACACACACACACACAAATTGATTAATAAGTATTGACATTACAAATATATAAAGGGATATATTATTTTTTTGTGGACTTTTGGAAATTATTATTATCTAAGATTAAAAGTTTATATGCCATAGCTTAATAAAAATGATATCTATAAATCTTAGCAAGTTGTAAAATCATCTTTCCTTAATTATAAATGATAATTATGAAGATTACCTATACTTAATTGTAAATAGTAATTATTTGGAATTCCTAGAAATTCTAATTACTTAGAAGGAATATTCTATATATGTGGTATATGTTTTACCTATGAGGTAGGGAGAAATGTTTTATACAAATGAAATAAGGTGCTAAAGAATCCCAAATATGGCAGTTTTCATTCATCAAATATATGGAGTACTTATGTAGGGAAGTATATTACAGAGATCATGCCATTAAAATATTTGCAATCTAAGAGTGTGATAATGAGAAATTGCAAGAGTTGAATAATAGTCACAGACTGACTTAGAACATTTTTTTTCATTGAGTGCCATATTTATGGCTTCAGATTTAGAGGAGGTAGTATAGAACTAGAATGAATGATCAGGGGGAAGGCTTCATGGAAGAAGTAAAAGCTGAGCATGGCGTTCAAAGATTGAGACTAAAATTCAGAGCGAAGTATTAAAATGATTTATAGAAAATATTGTTTCACCCTAAAGTACCTTAATGTTTTAAGAAACTATACAAATATATGTGTGTGTGTGTGTGTGTGTGTGTGTGTACACATGTGTACGTACGTGTATATTATTCCTTAAAGGTTTTTAACTTGGTAATAAGATAACTAAATTCTTTTGAATGAAACTCAAGAAGAAACACTTACTGCAAATTCTGTCATTGAGGACACAGTGTACTGTAGAAATTTAGAGGTGAATAATCAGGAGAGAGCATGGAGCAATGGAAAAAATGCTGGACCTGGATTCAAATTCTTATTCTAGTACTGCTATTGTGAAGTGGGGCCAGCCAATCGCTTAACCTCCCTTGACCTCAGTTTTTTCATTTTTAAAATGAGGCGTTTGGACTAGATGACTTTATATGCTTCTGCTAGCTTTAAATCTATGATCACAGGCATTTGACCTTGAGATTAGAAGTTAATAAGTGGACACTGAATATAGAGTATTGAAAATGGGGTCCTTTAGAAGTGACTACTCCATCAATCAAACAAGCATTCCTAAGGCACCCACAGGGTTCCAGGCACTGTGCTAGGTGCTAAGGGGGATGGATATAAAAACAAATCTTAAAGGAATTTATATTCTTTCTCTGCTTTCCTTCTATAATTGGATTCATTCACTGTAAACTGTGTTTTTGAAGTTATCAATGAAGATGTTATTTTCACAAAATATTTAGAAAAAAATTCTCCATCTAAAAAAGTCTGACTTTGAACATAAGAATATTTTCAAGTAGAGCCCTAACTGAACTAGTGTTTCATTTGGTTTGATTATGAAGATCTTGTAAATACAAACTCAAAAAATAACTTCTAAGGTTGTCTACACAGTATTCCATTCTTTTAGAATTATTTATTGAGCATAGTTGATATCTAATGATTTGTGGGTTATAAAATCTAGTACCTAACAGGTTCATCTTGTTAGTAATTAAAATTAGTTCTGTTGTAAAACAGGCCTACTTTCATGTTTTGTATGGCTCTCAAGTTTGCTGATTCTTATTTAGAAGAAGGGTTTTATTGGGACTAGGAGAAGGAATAAAATTCTCTGAGTACAATGGGAAAATATTCAGGATATATATTTATTAGAAAGTTAGAGTTAAGACTACTGTGATGATTTATTCAAGTGAAGAATGAAATGTGCTACTTTATTTAAGTCCATATATTCTTTTTCTAGGTTATCCAGTTTTTGAAAGCCGGAAAAGCTAAGGAAGTTTCCTATAATGCACTAGCTTCACATATAATTTCAGAAGATGGGGACAATCCAGAGGTTGGAGAAGCTCGTGAAGTCTTTGATCTCCCTGTAGTAAAGGTGAGTAGTAAATACAATTTTTTATATTTATTTTACTGATGAATAATTTAGTCAAACACACTGGAATATGTCATTCTTTTCAGGGTTCATGTAGTAGGACCAACCTTATGTGATGCCTTTTCGGTAATTAAACTTTGGTGGATAATGAATGACACATTATACCAAATTCTACTAGATGGAGGCAAGATCACTAACTTGCTACCCTGCATTGTAGATTATATACAATCCTAGGGAGCCCTAAAGTTGCCATGTCCAGAGTTTCACTCCACTTCCATAGATGTTTAATAATAATAACTTAAATTTGTATAGTGTTTTTTTTTAAACATCATGATGAATTATGTGGTTGTAGATATTCACATTTTGCAGAGAAGGAAAATAGCCTTAGGGAAGAGAAACAGCAAGCTAGTAAGTATTAGTAAGCAGAGTTTAAACTCAGGTGGCCTGACCTTCCAGAAGGACTCCTTTCATTATAATATGCCGCCTCTTTAAAATGCTGGAGTGGGATTCAAACTTGTGACTTATAAAATAAAACAACAATTGAATTTCAAGTCTAAAGCCCTGTTTTGCCATCTTGGCACACTTCATGAAAAGCAGTCCTCCTGCTTTATGCAGGACATTATGCTTAGCAATAGGAGAGCTACAGAAGTTAAATTAGGATACTGGTCTTGGCCTCATGGAGCTCACCAGTCTTATCATGAAATTCTTGGCGAACTGCAACAAAACCTACTTTCTAAATCACTTTTGGATAATAAAATAAAAATCTTATCTATTTGTGGCTGAACCAAGCAGAAAATTTCATTTGGCACACTTTTTTCCCTATAGCAAGGAAATTTGTTATGGAAAATGAACATATAATCCAGAACCAGTTTGGAAATTGTCATGAAACATACCTTTTTTTCCATAGGCAGAGTGCTTTACTGCTAGAAAGGAGGCTATCCCATGAACTTTATAAGGAAGGAAAGGAATCTTACACTGTTTTTAGCCTGACTTCTTTTTGACTGAAACAGAATATTGGGATAAGAGGGAAATAATCCTAACTTGAGGGATGGGCAGAAGAACATTCTGTAGCCAATCTGGTTTGGGGCATATAGAGTTCCTCAGGGATGAGTTACAATATTGAGAATTTGGTTTAGAGTCATTGCCCATGGCAAAAGCAGGGGGAGAGAGCTCATGGTTTTTCATTATCTGTAGTTTGTG
This sequence comes from Petaurus breviceps papuanus, assembly GCF_028583685.1. Lineage (NCBI taxonomy): Eukaryota > Metazoa > Chordata > Mammalia > Diprotodontia > Petauridae > Petaurus > Petaurus breviceps. Next base: position 7,030,784 of record NW_027185612.1, on the reverse strand, counting down.
TGGCCCATTGACACAGATTTGGATTGACTAGGTTTTTTGGTCTGTGACTTATTAAATCGGCTAATAAGCATTTATTAAGGACTTACAATGTTTATCCTGTTGCTTTCATAGATGTTCTTCTTACCTTTGTTATCTTGCATGGTTCTTTGAAAAATAATTATAGAATAACTATTTTTAAATTGTTTTAGGCTAGTAGTTTTCTTTCTGTCTTCATTTGATTCACTCTTTTTGGGACCATACCTGGTATTTTTTGTTACCTTCTTTTTATACTGTGAATAAACTTGTATATACATAGTTGTTGGCATACTTTCTCTCTAAGGATGTGAGCCCCTTGAGGGAAGGCACTGTGTTTTTGCATCCCTAGCACTTGGCACAGTATCATGCACATTGTAAATGTTTAAAAAATGTTTGTTGATTGATATATCACTCCCATCACAGTTTTTGTTTTTGAAGGGCAATTGGGGTTAAGTAACTTGCCCAAGGTCACACGGCTAGGTTTTGTGTGTGTGTGTGTTAAGTGTCTGAAGCCGGATCTGAACTCAGGTCCTCCTGACTCCGAGGCTGGCACTCTACTCACTGCGCCACCTAGCCTCCCCCCATCACAGTTTAATGAGAAGATCCCTAAGCTCTGGATTCTAGTCCTAGTTCTTTCACCAATTCTGTGTCATTGGACAACAAACATAATTTTGTCTGTAAAGTTGGAATTATATATAGGTCATGAAGATAAACATGAGGATCTGAAACTACTTGAAAAATGGTAAAATTTCAATGGCATTAGTATTATGACATTAATTTTTGCTTTTTGTTTTAAGTTAATGAAAAGTTCTAAGTTGAAGGCACTACTTTTTTTAACTTAGTAAACAGTGTTTTAAAGTTAAGGCAACCAGGAAGTATTTTTTTACTTAATATTAATTTGTATAAATGTATTATAAATGTATAAATTCTACAAACTTAAAACTTTAACTTTATCTTCCAAGATTTCTGCTGGCTGCTTTTATCCCTACTTCTTTTTATTCTGCTATAACTCAGTCTTTCATGCACTTGACATAATTTTTCTCCCCCTTCCATGTTCAAATCTTTATCTAGATTATCTTAAATATATGAAGTAGCTTTCTTTTTTGCTGAAGCTTTTTGTTTTTAACATATGAAGGATAGCTGCATTGTGGAGAAATTTTACTATGCTTATTATGTGATGGTGAAAATTACAATAGCATGTAGTTTCACATTAAATTTTTTTTTTCCATAGTCCTGGTGACAAGCTACTTACTCTCAAGCTTCTTGAGGACATGATTTCCAGTTTTTGTCTTTGTATCTTTTGTTCTCTTCAACTAGCGGTCCCTTAATTATTTTTAGTCCAGTCAACCAACCAACTTTTATAAAGTACCTACTGTGTGTCAGGCACTAGGAACAGAAAGACAAAAATGAAAATTTCCTGCCTTTTGATATTTATAAAACGCTTAACACTGTACCTACCACATAGTAGGTGCTAAATATTTATTTCTTTCCTTCTTTTGATAGCTTGTATTCTGTTGAAAGATACCACATGCATAAATAAGTACATATAAAGCCAGTAAACGATTACTTCTAGAGAGGAAGCACCAATACCTAGGGGTGGGTAGGGATCAGGAAAGGCCTCATGTGGAGTGACACTTGAACTGAGCTTCAAAGGAGATTAGGGATTCTAAGAGGTGGAGGTGAGAAGAGAGGGCATTCCAGACATGGGGAGGCCAAATAGGAAGGTGGATTGCAGCCAGCTAATGACAAACTTTAAATGCTAAATAGAAGAGTTTATATTTAATAATAGAAATAATAAGGAACCAGTGTGGTTTATTGAGCAGTGTGTGATGTGGTTGGATATATACTTTCTGAATATCACTTTGGCAGTGGATAAAGACAGATTGAAGATTAGAGAGAAGGTTTTTTGTTGTTTAGTCAGTTAGTTGTGTCTGACTCTTCCTGACCCCGTTTGGGGTTTTCTTGCCAAAGATTCTGGAGTGGTTTTTCATTTCCTTCTCCAGCTCATTTTACAGGTGATGAGGAAACTGAGGCAAACAGTTAAGTGACTTGGCTGGGTCCACACAGCTAGTAAGTATCTGAGGCCAGATTTGAGCTCAAGTTCTCCTGACTCCAGGGCCAACACTCTTTCCATTGTGCCACTTACTTGTCTCTTAGAGAAGGAAGGTATGATTAAAGGAGGAGGCTCTCAGAGAAGAAAGAAAGGGTTGAAATTCAGAGAATTGTGTTGTTGTTTAAGGCCCTCTATTTAAAGGGAAAGGGAGGTGTTAGTAGTATAGGACATTAAGGGGAAATAGGTTGGAATGCTCCACATGCAATATGGTAGGTTATCAATTGGCAAAGTGTTGCTGAGTAGCAGTGAGGACCCATTTGAGGGCCTAGGTTAGGCCTGAAAGAGACCAAAGAGAATTGACCTTGTAAAGAAACAAATGGGAAATCTTTGAAAAAAAAAAAACCACTTTTCTGAAATCTAACTTAAAGGTGGTCCTTGGTCAACATTGTGCCATTAAAAACTGCTTTTTGCATATGACCTTTCTTCTAGTTGTGCACACATAACATAAACTGGATGGTGTATAATTATTTTAAAATATTTCTTTGAAGAAAGAGTGAAATCCAAAATTTTATTTTTGTTATAAATTACAAAAAGATTTTAATTGCATTAATTTTTCTTTTGTCTTTTAGCCTTCCTGGGTGATTTTATCTGTTCGATGTGGAGCTCTTCTGCCGTATCCTTTTAGGGGACGATGGAGTAAACATATCGAGATTATAGTAAATTCTTGATTAATAGCCACAGGTAGACTCTTTAGTTTGGAATTAATTTCTACTTTTCCACTCTATCTCCTGTATTACCCATCCCATGTGAAAATATTAGTTGCTTAGTAGTCACTACTAACTTGAGGAGAAGACAAAAGGAAACAAAATGAAACTAGATCACTGATTATTTACAGTTTTTATGGAAGATTAGGTTGGGGTAGAGAAGGTGAAAAATAGTTGAAGCTGGATTTGGGGCTATGTTCTATTTTGTCATATGCCACCTTTTAGTTACATTAATCAAAAGATTCACAATAGTGATTTAAATGCTAAAATTTCAACTATCATTTCTCCCATAGTTTTGAAAGAATTTCAGCTAACTTCTCACATCTTGTAACATGGAAGCCGGTATTGGTGTTGTCTTTTTTTATGATAAAAATGGATTTTGTTAATATTTTCCTACAGAATTCCCAATGGTGTTTCGAGTTCTTGCTGTGTAATTTCTGACATACCTCTTTGTTGCCTAAAAGGGAACCAGATCATCACTCTATTCCCTCCTCTCCTTACATGACTCTTTGTCCAGGTTTAACTTCCTTTGGTATCATGTTTTACTTCTTAATTCAGTTAGCTCCCACTTCTCTCTCCTATTCTGTTCCTAATCTCTCTTGTGATCCTAATCCCACTCCTTCCTTGTATCTACCCCGGTCTGTTTATAAATCTGTTCTTGATGCTTCCTTTTTTGCCACATCAATATCCTTAAAAGAAAATCCACTATATGAAAATTTTCACAAAGCAGAATTAAGTTATAGAAAAAATTACTTAAAAGACGTATCTGATAGTGTATAGAAGATCTAAAGTTAAAGATGCTTAACTAGAAGGTGTTTAAAGAGATCATCTGATCTACCATCTCCCACCTTTTTTTAAGACTTTAGTATCCTCTCCATGATATAGATGGGGGAAATGAATCCTAGAAAGATTGTGCCTTCCTCAGATCATAGATCGTAGACTTTTAGAGCTTAAAGGAAGCTTAGTGATCCTCTCGTCCGACCCTCTCATTTTAGAAATGTGCTAAGACAGCTCATTTAAATTTATTCTGTAGTTCACTGTAGTATCACAAATGTTAAGGTAAGGGTTAGCTTTCATGTGTAAATACTTTTTATAGGACACTAGAGGCATCTTGATGTACTGGATTTGTGTACTGTATACTCCACTGGACTTGGAATCAGAAAAGCCTGAGTTCAAATTTGGCCTCAGATACTTGGTAGTTGTGTGACTCTAAGCAAGTTCTCTGTGTCTCAGTTTCATCATTTGGAAAGTGAAGGGATTGGACTTGATGGCCTTAGAGGTCCATTCTAGCTCCAAGTTGATAATCTGATGATTTAAGATTGACAAAGCAAATAAATATCCTTAAAAATAATGCTTCTTAATGTCATTGTGCCCAGATAGGAAGCATTTGCAGTGGGAGAGCTTCAGTCCAGGGATGACTGGAAATCCTTCATTTGCCACTGATTAACTATGTGACAGTGGCTATTAACAGGTACTTACGGTGTTCAGTGCTGGGAATACAAAGACAAAAGTCAAAACTGTCTCAGCCCTGAAGGAATTCAGAGGCGGGTGACAACATATTACATATACTTGGGTCTTGACAGGATATAAATGACAAGGTAATAGAGGTACTAGCATTTTGGTAAATATATATTTGGTAAATAGATGACTCTTAAAGAAAACTAGGGAATCTGAGGGGCAGAAACAAGGTAAGACAACATTTCAGGCATGCCATAACCATGTAAGGCAGTAAGATGAGATTGAGCATTGTGTTTGAGGGACAGCAAGTAGGTAGTTGTGATTGGACCATTTAATGTGTGGATTAGACCTCATTTCTGTAAAGTGAAGAAATTGGTATGGTCCTCTTTTAAGATTCTTTACGTAGCAAGATTTTATAATTATGTGACTTAAAGAATCACTAGAAGGGGCGGCCAGGTGGCACAGTGCGTAAGAGCGCCGGCCCTGGTGGCGTCGGGAGACCCAGGATCGGTTCCAGCCTCAGATACTTGGCACCCACACAAAATAACTGGCCGTGTAACCTTGAGCAAGTTACTTAACCCCAATTGCTTTAAAAAAAAAAAAGAATCACTAGAGAGAGTGCTCGGAAGTATTGTAGTGACCTGTGCCTCTTTTAGTTACCCAGAAATCATTTGGGTTAATTATTTCCTTTGAGCCCATTTGAGTCATGGCTATCCTTCTCAGGGATATTCTTGAGGAAGTAAAGAGGAGATCTCCAGGCTATTTGCTGTGCCAAGGCACTTAAATTTGCTTCTGAGAGGATTTAGACCCCTTTGATTTCTGAGTCTCTGAAAGGAAAAAATACCTCTTGAACTGCTATATTGTAGGGATCAGATCTTTGATATATGGAACTAGAATGTATCAGTTTCAGGCATACAAAAGTCACTTCAACCAGGAGTAAAATTGTTCAAAGCTCTATGTCCTGCCTTAGGGTCACCTACTACTTTTTCGTAAGAGGCCTAGAAATTGAGACAAAAGAGTTTAAAACCTTAATCTTTCTTGTCTGCCCAAAATAAGGGTTAGCTACTTTCCTCCTTGGTGAAAGAGAATAAATTTCAAAAATTGACCTTTTAAAATTAGAAATGGAACACTATTTTGAAAAGCAATTTTTCTTGAGTAGAATTTTAGGAAGGTGTCTAAGAGGCTTAGTTTACTTTACCCCCTTCAATTTATACATTAGGAAATGGGTCATGTGACACCCAAAGACACACAGCTATTTAATGGCAGATTTCAGAATAGAACTTTGGTCTCTTGGTTTGTAGTCCAATGCCCTTTTTATTAAACTATAGGAATAGTAATATTTTTGTGTCCCTCCCCCAAAATCTCTCCATTTAATATGCCCTTTTAGAAATTGCCACTCTCAAGTTTGGAAAAAGTAAGTATGTACTTATTTGTATGTGTATGTTGTTAGGATTAAATTTATTCCCATGGCTATATTTCAGTTTTATAGCAGATAGGAAAGTGGTTCGGTTTTTGTAATTTGCTTTATAGCTAATTTAATTAGTTTATAAAATGAGGGAATCTTATGTCTGCCCCCTCCCCTACTACCTTCACCTTCTATTTTCTCTTTACTGTACAAGATTCTGCTCTTATCTTTCTCATTTTTATTTACTCTAGTACTTGAGTCCAATTGGCTGAATACCCCTCTTTGCTCACCCTCAACCCATTTCTTCCATAAAGACATTTTAGGGGTGATTTTTTGTTGAAAGGGGAAGGAGAAAATATTCAGACATTGAATGCTTAAGATTCTAAACATACAATGGTTTTGTTGCATTGTTAATCTTAATAGCTGTTATCCAGAGTGAATGGTTTTTCTCCAGAATCTTGTCAGATCTTTTTTGGAGTCACTGCCTGCCTTTCTCAGGTAAGCATCATTTTGAATCATTATGATCCTAATTTAACACATTTCTGAGGATTTTTTTTTACATGTTTGGGATAATAAAAATCCAAAAAAATTTAGGGAAGATATTTATTAAATTGAATATTTAAGATAGATTTGCCATACAATTTAAGTCATGAATAAATGGTAATTTTTATTATCAAATATATTTTTTCCTGGGTGGAAGATTTTTTTTTAGGAGGGGATTGTTCTAGGATAAATAACTGAATAGATGCATTAATTATTGATTATTTGAAAGTGATGAATAATTCAGGCTACCTAGTAGCCATTTGGAATTTAGGGAGATTTTTAGGCTTGATACTAAACTTTCACCCTGTTATTCTCAAGAAAATATTTTTATGGTAGTGTTTAATGAGCTGGGAATAGAATTTGAACTTTTCCTCTTTATTTTGTAATGAGATTAGGGATGTATAAAAAGTAGGTTTGGTTACTGATCATACTCAGCGCTTTGTATTTATCTTATGTTAAAAGAAATAAATTCGATCCTTAAATCCAGGCAGGAGTAAATGTAGTTACTATTAGTGTGATTTGATAATTTTGTTCTAAATACCTAAAGTTCTTTTAAAAGATAGAATCTTTTCACCACCCCTCTCACTTCATGTAGTTCCTGAGAGCATTAATTTTGCATATACAGTAATAGCTCTGGTCCACACATAACCAGTTACTTGGGGGTGGAGTGGGGGATGGTGTCTTTGATCTAGGAGACAAAATAATCTTAAGAATAATTAGTCTATTTTAAACAAAATTGTGTGAACTTCATTTTACAATTGAGTACTTGGGTTTAAACCCTGTCTGTTCTCTTTTGAAGCCTTTGGCAGTCACTTAACCTGCCTGGCCCAAAATTTGGTTTCTTCATCTTTTAAATGAAGAAGTTGGACAAGATGATTTCTAAAGTCTTTTCCAGCTGTAAATACATGGGTATAGGATTAAATCAGCATTTAAAACGTCTATAACATTTTATTAGTTATTTCCTCTGTGCCTGTTCATTTTCCTTTGTCCACTTGTCCATATTTTCGTATGCATTTTCCCTTTTACATTGTAGTCTGTGTATATATTGTTTTGTTTCTGTTTATGCTATTAGGGTCTAGTATGATTATTTTTTTTTAACTCCTATGTATTTTCAGTTTGTTTTTTTGGAGAAAAATTCCACCAATTTGTAGTCTCACTAGTATATACCAAGTTTGGTTTTTTTTTTGCAGCCTAAACAATATTAAATTTTAGGGGCATTTTAGCCTTAAGAATAAAAGACTTTGTGTAGTATATGAAAATTGTTTCTTTTAAGTGTTGAAGTTGATATAAGTTTCATTTGTAAAGGTGATTGTAAAGATGATGGTATTTAAAAGTGTCCGTTTTGAAACCTTAGAATACTGTATTGAAAATAAAGTATGTATTTTTATTGACATGCAATCTTTGCATTTCCTGATTTATTTCTAATGCAGTAAATTGGATTTCTAAATCCCAGATTCAGAAGTTCATCAGTCCAGAGGAGAGATTGAGATTGAATATACTTAGTGGAGTCTGGGTCAGGGAGTTAGGTCAGTATGACCAGGATGAAAAGTGTGATATGGGAGGTTTGACGTGGGGAAACTGAGGGCATTTCAATCAAGAAATATTTCTTGAAAACCTGCTCTGTGTTTCTTAATGTGTTAGACTCTAAGAGGGAAAGATGTATGCCAAATTCTGAGAGTCAGGATTTACAAGGGTCTTTATAGGTGAGAATGGACTTCCAACAAGAATATATTTTTATACATTTATCCCTGCTAAGTGTCAGTCTTGCATTTGTTTTAAAAATCACTTATAAAATTATAAAATATGATAGACATGGTTTGATATTCATGTAAAGATCTGGGAAACTTAGTATACTCTATGTTCTGGGCTAATGTGTATTATGTAATGATGAGTGTTAAGAAAAAGTTTTCCTATTTATAGGCTGTATTTCTGGAAATACATGGTTAAGATCCAGAAAAATAATGGTCATATTATAGCTTGTGCCCTCATCTGGAGTAGTATGTTCAGTCCTAGACACTGAATTTTAAGAGAAATTGACAAATGGTTGTTTTTAGAGCAAGCAGGGTGAGCAAGATGGTGAAAAGTCCAAAAACCGTGTCAGGTAAAGATTCATTGAGGGAAGTAGTGATTTTAGCTTGAACAGAATATTTAAAAGAAACTTAATAGCTGTCTCTTAATCTTTGAAGGACATCTTGTAGAAGAAGCAGTAAACTAATTATAATTATGTTGTTCCAGGGGTTAGATCTAAGACCACTATGTAAAGTTACAGGAAGCAGGTTTCTTATAGACTTTAAGAAAGATTTTTCTAACAATTAAGCTCTCCAACAATATAATGGGTTTTCTCAGAAAACAAAACTGTTGTCAGTGGCTTGGATGTGGCCTAGAGGAATGAGAAATGTTACCTTACTTTCAGTGAATTTTGAGTATTGAAAGAATAAGAGTAGATGAAAATTGGTCTAGAATAAAAGATAATTTATCTATAGTGATTTAGGATTTCGCCAAGATATACAGGAAGAGATTAAGAAACCTGGGGAAAGTTGAAGGAAGTAAATGAGACATGTTATGGTATAGGGTGGACATGGAGGGAAGCATGTGTAAGAAGTAAATTCTGAATGATGATTATGGAGAACAGAAATAAAGGACGCTTTTTGGTGGGAGGAACGTGTTAGAAGTTTAGAAGAAAAGAACTGAAGCAGCAAGGAGTTGGGGGAACTAGGGTCACTGAGGATAATTGTAGGAAAACATTCAAGCATTTGGATACATAGAGAAACATCCCACAAGTTCCTCAGGCCATACCCCAACTAACAAATGGAATGTTTATTTGGCAGTACTTAGAGATTGTTTTTTTGTTTTTTTTTTGTTCCTGTTTCCCTTTTTTTCCTCCCCCTCCACTAGGATGTTGTGATATGAATTGGGTCATTGTGTGAAATTTTTGAGATTCTCCAAGGAAATGGAATAGGAAAAAGAGGAAGAGGAGGAGGTCCTAAAGGAAGAGTTTTTTGCTCCCCATGAAAAGTTTGAAGATAATTTTGCCTTCTCTCTATTCTGGTGTTGATGTATGGTGGTATGGTGGTAGTGTATTCTAAAATGTGTCAAGTTGAATAACAAGCTAGAGAAGGACCTTAAGCTATAGAAGATTAAAAGGAAATTTGCCTTCCGTGTTTTTACATCTCTACCAGAAAATGTTTCTTGACTGCCTACCAGTGTCCTGGACTATGATAGTTTGGGAAATATTTTTAAAAAAATCTTTTGTATCCTTGTGGGATAAATGATTTAGAAAGAATAATCTAATATGCAATAAAAAGTATGTGGTACATACAGTATGCATGGCAAAAGGCCAGGGAAAGGAAATATTGGGAGTTAGAAGGACCAAGATGTCCCAGGTGGAGAATATCATGAACCTGTGGGGAGTACATGGAAAAAGGAGACAGGCAATATTGACTTAGAAGGAGGTGGTAGATAGTAGTCATGTCAGGTAATGATCAGATACTAGAGGACCTTGAAAATTAGGTTGAGGAATCTGAATTTAATAAACTTTATTGGGAGGCATTATAGGTTTCTGAGAAGAGGAATGATGAGTGATATTTTTATGAAGGTTTAGTTGGTATTGGTGTTTATGGTAAACTGGAGGGAGGAAGACATTAGCTTTAGACAGGCTAACTAAGATAATTCAGAACATTGGGAGTAAAGGAAAAATGAATTTGAATGAAAAAATTGAAACAACCTCCAGTCCATTCCTCTCAGCAGACTATTTCACCTCTTACTTTATTGAGAAAAAGAGATTACCTGTCCTTTCCCCCTACTTTATAATTCATAACTTCTTCACATTGTCCCTCATTCTCTTTATTCTAGACCTTGAAGAAGCAGTAGTCCTTTTTGTTAATAGCAGTCCTTTTTTGTGCTTTTGATCCTGTTTCATCTTGGCTACTTTGGGAACATTGTCAATATATATACACCCTCTCTTGTCAGTTCTTCTTACCCATTGCCTCCCCCTTGCTGCTTAAAAAAACCTTGCATCCTTAAAAAAACATTGACTTGACCTTGCCATCTCCTCAAGTTATCATCGTGTATCTCTTCTCTCGTTCACAACTAACTCTTAGAATCTCATGTTAACTCGAGTATTCTTGTTGTCTTTGCTGTTCTCTTTCTTTTCATCCTCTTGCAGTTTGGGTTCTGACCCCACCATGTTACCACCGAGTACTCCCTAGTGATTTCTTAGCTGTTCAATCTGATGACCTTTTTCTGTTGTAGCCTACTTGATCTGTTTTTGCTTTTGTTACATTCCTATCTCTTGATTTTCTTCCTACCTGACCTTTCTTTGGTGTCTTTTGCTTTCCCCAAGATTCCTTCATTGACTTCATTGACTCTTTTGTCTTCTGATACTCTAAACTTATCAGTTCCCATGATTAATTTGCCTCCTTACAGATGATTCCCAAATCCATATATCCAACCCTAACTTCTATCTTGAATTTCAATCCACATTGATAATATTTCTGAACATATCCAACAGGAAATTTTAAACTCAACATGTGATAAATAAAACTCATTGTTGTTTTTCCTAAACATCCCATTGAGGAGATATCACCATTCTTCCATTTACCTAGGTTTGTAACCTTAGAGAGTCATCCTGTACTGGATGTATCTCCAAAGTCTTAGTGCCATTTTAAACAGTTAAATCTAAAAACTGCACTAAGGTTTTTGGAATACTGTGTCTCCCACTCCAGTGAAATCAGTAAGCAACTCATACTAATTCTACCCTTACAGCATTTTCTCATAGCCACTACTCTAGTTAGAGCCTTCTTTATCTCTCTTGGACTATTTTCAGTAGCCTAATTGGACTTCCAGTATTTACTCTCTTCCCTCACCAACCCACAATTCCGAAAAAATAATATTTCTAAGGTACAAGTCTGATCATTTCATCCTTTTGTTAAAACAATCTTTAGTGACTTCTTTTGCTGCTAGGATAAAATAAAAACTCAACTTGCCATTAAAAGTCCTGCTCAGTCTGAAATACACCTACTTTTATGCACTTAATTTTAATCCCTTCACACATTATACATTTGAGTCAAACTGAGTTGTCCACAGGCCCCTTCTCTGTGCTTTTGTAGTCTCCCTCACTTATTTGGAATACATCCCTTATCTCTTCAAGATACCTAGTTCCCTTTAAGGTCCAGCACTTGTGCTATCTATAGTTTAAAAATATTTTCAAGTTCTCCTGCACCTTCCCCTACTCTACTATTATTGCTCTATTCCTTCTGACATTACTATGTATTTACTTATTTGAATTTGTGTTATGTGTCACCAGGAGAACATAAGCTCTGTATGGACATGAACCATTCTAGTTTTGCCTTGGAATACCCAGCATGTAGCATAGTGCTTTGCAATACAGAATAGGGCCTTAGTAAGTGTATATTTAATTTTATGTAATGTAATCCTCACCAGTGGTAGAATTAGAATTAAGTAGCTAGCTAATGGTAGTATTCTAGTAGTTCAGAGCTGCACTAGAATTCAGGTTGCTAACAGTCTTGTATGACATGGAGAAATTCCTTTAAAGTGCTCCTTTTGGGTGCAAAAGTGACATCCTAATTGTAGGCTAGTTGTTACTATATTTTTAAACTTTCTGTATGCAGTCTTATTTGGCATATGTTTGTGTGTATTTGAGTCCTGGTTCAACTCATAACTTGTGATATTACCTTGAGCTAATTGCTTCATTTTTCTTGGCCTCAGTTTTTGCACCTATAAAATGAGGATATTAAAATTTCAGAGCTAGCCAGTCATTTAGTCCAGGTCTTCATAATATAAGGTTCTATACTATCTATAATGCTTTTAAAGGGCATATTAATGAAGATAACATTCAGTTCGATAAGAATTAATTTATTACATAATTTATATATTTTTGTTGGTATAGTAATATGTGCCAAATTGTAGCATAATGTACCATTTCAAATTATATTAAAAAATGATTAAAAAACAATACTAGACATTTCTTGACGCTTTCTGGATAAGGAATATTAGTTACAGGTTAAATGGAATACATTTTTTTCTAAATTTTGTTATTAGTACTTTTCTTTGTAATTATTTAACATTTAAATGAAATAATTCGAATAAAAGGATAAAGCTGAAAGATTTTCCTGCCACATGGTAACGATTCTATCATGAGTACCAGGAGTTGTAAAACGAGCTTTCATGATTAAGAAATGAGATTTAAAGGCAGCTATTAATGGAAAAGCAGAAAGAGCAAATCAAGTTTTTAAGAATATGGAGAAATTCAGTGGATGATTTAACTGTTAAGGTAGGTATATTTAGATTTTAAGGTGTTCATGCAAGTGGATTTGTGGTTATATTCATTTTGAAAATTGAGCATATGTATTTTACACATAAGTTTTAGAAGCATAGAAGTTGAATTCAGATTTATGAAAAATACATATTCCATTAGCTCATTTCTGTTCCTTCATTGGCATTTTGTTCACTAGTGGTCTAAATATTTTCTCCCATCAACTCAAACTTTTTATAAATATTTGAAGGACTCATTTCACGCTTCAATTTATTTTTATTAATTTTGTGAAGATGGTAGAAAATTAGTTGTATAAATATGGTATGAGAAGGTAGTGTCATTGTTTATTTTCTACTGTCAATTTCTCAAACAAGATTGTAGTAGTATTTTTATCAGAGCCTGTTGCTGCAAGTTTCAGATATTTTCTGGTTATGGATAACTTTTTGGTAACTTAATATTTAGCCATAAATATGTAGTTCAGTTAATTTGAGGATGATTATATAATTTAAAGAATCTTCCAATTGAAATAAACCCTTTTACAATATATTCACTATTAATCATTAAGAAAACATTTTCCTATTTACCTTTTAGGTTAACAAAGAAGGAAAGTGTTTTTTGAAAGATAATGTTTCACAGTGTTTTAATACATAAGTAAAAAAAAAAAAAGGCATGATATCTAAAGAAAAAAGCACATTACATAACTCTAAAAGTTTTATTTTTAACTTTCTATTAGATTTCATCTGAAGACCGAAGTGCGCTGTGGGCTTTGATTACGTTTTATGGGGGGGATTGCCAGCTGAGCCTCAATAAGAAGTGTACTCATTTGATTGTACCAGAACCAAAGGGGGTAAGAGTCTTCCATGTACAATCCTTTTTTATGTAGCTCTGAAATATTCTTAAATACATTTTTTCCTCTTTGAAGGTTGTCTTCGATTGCTCATTTGACTCAGCTGATGATTGCATTTACATCTTTCATGGTTTTCAAATTGTTACTGATACATTTGAGCTTTTGAACATTTCCAGAAACATTTTAGCTTTTGTTATTACTTTTACATCTTTACATTTTTAATTTAAGTAGTTTGAGTTATGTATTATACTATTTCATTATTTAGTTTAGTTTAAGTCTCTGCTTTAGAAATTTCCTATTCAAAGTAATTATTGTACACATGCATTGTCTTCTGGGGGGTGAGGGAAAGACAATTTTTGACAACATCAGATTTTTCCTTCAAATGTAAATGAAACTGGAAAGTTAATTCTTATACGTGAACAAAAATTATTCTGTCTACTGAATCATTTAAAGAGGTCCTAACATGATTACTAAATGGGAATTAAGTAGAGTTTTCATATTTCCTTTTTAATGATCTATAGTAGGTAACCTATTAGAAATAATAGAGAATATTTAAGAAAAGCTTATTTTTTAGAGTTTTGCTATTTTAAAGTTCATCTTTAGTAAAACAAAACCTTTTAAAAAATTTCACTTAATTTTCACTTAATAATGTGCTGATTTTCACAAAAGGTATTTTGCTGTGATGAAGTTGAAACAGATTTGTATGTATTCTTGGAATTAATTATATTGTCTTTTCCTTTTCCTTGATTCTGTATCCTGGAGAATTATGACTTTTTAGTGTGTTATTTTTGTTAACATTGCTTATTTTCCAGTGATGACAAAAAATGTAGGAGAATATATAAGATTTAATGAATGAATGAAAAAAAAAAACATTTACTTAGCACTAAAAATATGTACAGAGTACTGTGCTATAGTATGGGTATTGCTGTCCTTGAAAGCAGTGTGACTTACTCCACTGCCTTTGGTTTCAGAAAAAGGTGTCTTACTATATCAGGTAGATGGAAGGCCCTGGTTTGAATTCTAGCTTGATTACTTCTGAGCTAGATGACCTTTGGCAAATCACTTTATTCTTCAAGGGCTGCTTCCTCATATAAAATGAGAGGGGTGAACATGATGATCTGCAAGGCCCCTTTCAGTTAATTTTACAAATATTTAATTTGATTTCTTTCATTTTACCTTAACTTAGTACGATTATTTTTCTTAACTTCTTTTGAATCAAATCCAAATGCATATATTTTCACATCAAAAGTATAGTGAAACTCTTCAGGAGAGGAATTGAATAGTGGTAAATGAATACACTGAACTTCATTTTGAAATTTGGCTTGAGTTCAAACCTGTCATTATCAAATCTTTTTGGTTTTGGTATTCCTAACTCAGTCATCACCTAAGGAATAATAGCACCGTTATTGTCTGATTCTATAATATTCTCACCCCAACCCCTGGTAGTGTTTGCTATTCACTCTAGGACACATAATTCATTTTAAAATTGCTTGAAGTAGAATTAATTTTGTTTTGAGCTATTGTGATATTTTTTGAAGTAGTCACTAGAACAGTTACTAAGCATTAGTGACTACTGCCCTAGTTAGGGTAATAAAGTCATGAAGTTATTAATAAGTATTTACTTTAATATCAATACAGTCTGTAGAATGAGACATCTTTGAGAATGGGCAGTATGGGTATTTGTTTTGTTTGACTATGCATATTCATTTCATGTATCTTGTTTTTTCAATTTGGGGATAGGGAAATAACAGCAAGAAGAAAAATGTTTATTAATTATATATTATTTTAATATATAGCAAAACTTAAAAATAACAGCATTGAACTGATGTGGAATCAAGCTATATGGGTCCATGGACAATTAAATTTCACTCAAACATTTAAAAACATCCATTTCATACAAAGGTGCTACACTAAGTGCTGGGACACAAAAATAAAAATAGCACAGACCTTGCTCTCACGAGCAGGTTCAAGTAACGTTTCTTTTTCTGGACTTCAGTTTCCTTTGGTAAAATGAGAGTTAGGCTAGATCCACTCCAGATCAAAATCTGTAACTGCTCTTTTCTCAGGTTTAATATGGTCTTAGTTTTCCTCTTTACAACTATATATCCTTGACCTCTCAGTTTATCATCTTCATTAACTCCCATAACCTCCATTCCATTCTATCTTAGCATGCCCCACAAAAATGTGAATACCTTAAACCTTACCACTATCCCAAATTATTCCATGCCCTAGAACTCTGAAATTATTCTCTTTGATTATCATGCCCAATACTTCCATTTTTCCCTGGAGCTTACACTACCAAAATAATTGTTTGGGACCTCTTTTCTTTATTATGACTCTGATACTCTCTATCTCTCCCTGATCCCCAGTCCACCACTTTTGCTCTATTGTCACTAACTATACTATTAAATCAGTACAGGATACAGTATATACAGGGTGTTAGGAGATGGATCACGTTCTTCATGGGTTTTCTGGAATTGTTTTTGGTCATGGCATTTATTAGGAAGAAATGAAGGAAAAGAATAAGCATTTATGTAGTGCCTACTTTGTGCTAATAAGTATTTTACAAATATTTCGTTTGATCCTTGAAATAATTCTTGAGGTAGGTGCTGTTAACTATTCTCGTTTTATACTGGAGGAAACTGAAGCACAGGGAAGTTAAATGATTGCCCAGGGTCACAGAGCTAGTAAGTGTCTGAAGTCACATTGAACTCAGATCTTCTCGACTCGAGGCCTGGAGTCTTATCTGTCTACTCTATCCACTGTACCACCAACTGATCAGATAATTCTTAAATCTTTCAAAATTGTCTTTGCAAGGTTGTTGTTACATAAATTGTTCTGACTCTATTCACTCAGCTCTGCATCAATTCATACAAATCTTCCCATGTTTTTCTGAAGTTGTCCCCTTTGTTGTATTTTATGGCATGGTAGTATTCCATCACATTCACGAACTGTGAGTTTTTCAGTCATTCCTCAATTGTTGAGCACCCTCTTTAATTTCCAATCTCTTGGTAATAAATAAATAGAGCTGCTGTAAGTATTTTTGTACATATGCATCCTTGTGGTGTTTCTTTGATGTCTTTGGTGTATAGACCTAATTGGTATTGCTTTGTCCAAGGATATTAATAATTAAATGACTTGAGGTTCAGTTCCAATTGCCACTTTTTTTTTTTTTTTTTTTTTAGTCTAGGTCTCCCTATCTCATTCAGGCTGGAAATACAGTGACTACTTTTGGGCTTGAGTCCACTGCTGATTGGCACAGAAGCTTGGGTCTTCATTTCAGACGTGGGCCATTTTACCCTCTTTGGTGCTAGACTTAGTGTGGAACCCAACCAACGATCTTCAGCCTTACTGCAGTTTAGAACTCATGAACTCAAGTGATCTTTATTCTCACTAATTCCCTCATCTCTGGTATAACAGGTATGCACCACCTTGCCTGGCCAAGAGTTCTTTCCAGAATGGCTGGACCAATTCATACCTGTAACAACAGTGTATTTTCTTACACACTTTTCCTGCAGCCCCTCCAACATTTGTCATTTTCCTTTTTTGTCAACTAAGCCAATCTGACGGGTGTGACATAGAACCCTGGAATTGCTTTAATTTTAATTTCTCTAATTATTAGTGATTTGGAGCATTTTTTTCAAATGACTATTGACAGCTTTGATATCTAGCAAATAGAAACCTGAGCTACCTGCTTTGACCTTCTACCTTTTTCTGAGCTCTTGGATTTTTTCCTTTTTTTTCTCTTTTTCTTTAACAGAAGAAGAGACCTGGGCCAGGGAAATTTTAAACAGACAGAGTTTCTGTTCAGATTACTAGGGGCAGACCCTTCCACATTTTCCTTGTCCTTTTAACTTCCCAGGCTACACCTTGCTTTAGTTTTTCTTATTGTGTAAGAACCTAGTAGCTTCCTCTTGACTCTTGGGGGAATGAGATAATACAGCTTTATTATTAAAACTGGGACAAAAGAAAGTTAGCTACCAGGTGTGTAGAATAACTGTAGTTAGTGTGGAAAGAAACCTTATAGACCATCTAGTCTAACCTAGTTACTGTACAGGGTGAGTGAACTGGAGGCCATATAATAGCATTGAAGACCTAGAGATGGCAAAACTTTAGGATTGAATGATTGTTTAGTACACAGGGAGGGTCTGGTTGTGAAATAGGATAGCAACTCTTTGCTATCATGGGGAGTCATAAGAATGGGGAGGCATAAGTGAAGGAGCAAGTAGAACTCTATGTAGTATCTAGGAATGATGCTGTATCAGCAGCCACCATCTATTTGTTTTCTGAGATTCTATAGATTGTTAACCTTAATAGTGTTCATTCATCATGTCATGCCAGAGATAGACCTGCTGGCTGATCCTCAGCAGGCATCCAGTTTCAAAGTAATTGATTGGCTCGTCCCCACCTTCTGAAGCCTGTGATGGCAGAAGGAGGAATGAGTAGACTTGAAATTGTTTCTTGATTCCTCTATATCAGTGTCTTTTAACTACTTAGATTCTATCTGGGAGTCTGAGTACTTAATAATCTCTTGATGGTAAATGATAACACAGTTATAAAAAGACTTTCAGAAGCCCATCAGATTGATCTTCAGTATGATAATGGCCCCTTTCAAGAGAATGAGGCCTATATTATATCTCCTAAGAGGTTACATTATACTCTTAACTTGGTTTTTTTTTTTCACCTTTTGGAGGGCAATTGGGGTTAAGTAACTTGCCCAAGGTTACACGGCTAGTTTTTTTTTGTGTGTGGGTGTTAAGTGTCTGAGGCAAGAACCGAACTCAGCTCCTCCTGACTCCGGGGCCAGCGCTTTACTCACTGTGACACCTAGCTGTCCCATTAACTTGGTTTTACTAGCAACTTAGACTGGAGATTCATCTCCTGTATTATTAAAAAATGAAATTTCAGATACTTCTGGATCCTTCCATTAACTGATTGAAATTGAACATTCAGAGATTAATCATTTAATTTGGGAGTATGAATCTGTTTTTTTCAGATTTTTTACTATTTAGGATTATTCTGATCTGAAATTCATTGGTATTTATTTACTAATTAGTACTTATCAGTAAGTCATTAGTATACTATTTATTTCTCTGATCCTATGCCCAAATATTCAAAAGTATGCTCATTGAAAAAGAAAAGTTGAGGAAATTATTAGCTGTTGTTATGAATGTATACTTTTAAGATCATGCAACCAATATAAGTCATTGTTTCTAAGATTTTAAGATTGTCAAACACAGACCCCTTCTCTATAGTCACACAGCTACCACTTTGGTTCAGGCCCTCATCTCCTCTTGCCTAGATTATTGCCATAGCCTCCTAATTGGTGTCTCTGCTTCAGGTATCTCACTGCTAGTCCATCCTACATGCTGCTGACAATTAATTTTACTTTAGCCTGTATCTGACTGTAACTCCCTTTATCATTTAATGAACTCCAGTTGCTTCCTGTTGCCTCTAGGATAAAGTATATATTCCTATTTAGCTTTTAACAGCCTTCAGAACCTGATTCCAAACTAAGACTGCATCTCCTCTTGCTGCCTTTGCCCTGGCCCATCATCCCTAATTTTCTTCATCTCTGGCTCTTTGAATCCTGCTCTTCCTTTAAGACACAATTCAAGCACCATTTTCTGCATGAAGCCTTTGCTTCCCTAGCTGCTAGTTCTTTCTCTCCTAAGCTAATTTCTGCTGAACTATTTTGTATTTGTATTTATTCACTTTCTATTGCTATTATGTCTTTGTTGTCCTTGTTAGAATGTAAGCTCCTAGAGAGTACGGGCTTTTTCAGTCTTTGTACTTGGACAGTGCTTGGCACATAGTAGGCACTTAATAAATATTTTTACTGAAATGGTATAAAATTAAAATAATACTTTGAAATGACAGATCTTAAAAATGCTTCTGTCAATAGGGATGACTTTTCCATTACTATGTTTCTTTGGTAGAATGGGATGACGTTTCCATTACTATATTTCTTTGGTAGAAATAGAAATTAATAACATCTTGAATTCCTAGAGCACTTAAAAACACATTTTATTGACTCTTTTTGTGTTTACATCACTGTTACGCTCTGAATTGCTCCTTAGGAGAAAGAAAATCAATTAAGCAAAAAGCATCCAGTAGAAACTGTTCGACATTGTATACGGGTTTTCTTGAATAAGAAGTCTCTCACCTCTGCTGTGGGGGAAAAATTATGTTTCATTATCTCTTCTCTTAAACCTTCATTAGTTTTTCAATTAATACTTCATCTTTTATTAATTTGTCCATTTGCATTGTTATAGTTGTATATAATTAACTCTTTTCAAAATGTTTTTCTGTGATATTTTACATATTGTGGTCTCTCAGCAAGTTAACTTGTCTTCATTTTATAAATGATACTTGAGACTATGGTTAATTGGCTTACCCAATATCATGTATAAAATTGTCAGGAATTAGAATAGTAGCAGGGAGTCTGTTCTTATGAGTTAATCTTCTTGTTCATTTCCCATCATTGCAGGTAGAAAAAGTTGTAAGCTGAAATAGATATGACTGTAGACTGTTAATTTAACATTTTTTATTCATCATAAAGTTTATCTAATTGAAATTGAGACAAGTTAAAGTGACATTTTAAATTCAGCTGAAAAGATTGAGAAATTAATATTTTTTAAGTCTCAAGCCCTTTTCTGAATTAACTTAAAACCTCTTAAAGAAACAATGCCCTACACCAAAATCCTTTTCCCCTTTGTCTTAGGCCTACCATCTTTTTTGGGGGGTCAGGGGGAGGCAAGGCAATTGGGGTTAAGTGACTTGCCCAAGGTCATACAGCTAGTAATTGTTGTGTCAGGTGTCTGAGACCACAGTTCAACTCAGGTCCTGCTGACTCCAGAGCTTGTGCTCTATTCACTGCACCACTTAGCTGCCCCTGTACCATCTTTCTCTCTGGCATGTGTATAAAAGGTTAAGAACAAAAGTTACAGTCTGGGAAAATGAATTAAGACTTGCAAGCAGACCTGGGGAAAACACCTCTCATCTAGTTAAGGTCATTACCTTTTCTCATGCTTTGAAGATACTAATAAGGTAATGATCCATCTTTGGGCCTACTCTTTTCCCCACCTTTGCCTTGAAGATAAAGAGCAGATGGAAGAAGTCTCTTTTATTCTTTCAATTGGTGGAAATATTTCTTGGATTTATCTTTGACCTGCTGGAGAAAAGAAACCTCGTAGAAGGGAGTGGGCAAAGGATTGAATGACTTTGGGAAAAGGATTCTTTGAAAGTGTGCTGAAAGTTAAGTAATGATCATCCTACTCGATGAAGCAAACTCTTAACTGTGACCTAAACTCTGTGAATACTTTTTCAGTCTTGGCTATGAAGGATTCCTTGTTCAAGATCCCCACGAATTGTGATATAAGGTGATGTGTTACACATATCTTAAGGCATGAAGAAACTATCAATTTTGTCACGATTGAAATTAAGGTAAACTGAGGCACAGAGTTCTGAGCCTGTTCATTTTATTGATTAGGCTAGCAATTACTGATAAAATGGTTCTTACCTCCTCAGTTAGCCAAAAGACCACAAAATAGAGCTTATTAGTCTTTATATAGTTTAGGGAAGTACAAGAGAACAAAGAATAGGAAGCATCCCAGATGGAAAACAATATGATTGGATAGAACCAGGAATGTAGGGTTAGCAACAACTTCTCCTATCTTATTGCTATTGAAAGCTCATTGATGGTGTCCACCTGTATGGTTAGTGTCACAGTGCTAATAGACCAGACTTCTTAAAGGATGGCCAATGTTTCAGAGATAACAGATTTTTCTGGTGCCCACTTGCATCTTGGAAGGTTTTATAGCAAGATAGGAGATCTCTTAATTGTACATAGATGTACAAGGCTCTTTAGTAAGATAACAAGTCTACCTTAATTGTGCATGGGCAGTAAGATGTGTAGAGATAATACATTTCTTTGAATTAATTTTATATTTATGTTAATTTTATAGCACAACTGAATTTTAAATTAACTTGGAGAAAATGAAATTTCTGGACTCATGAACTTCTGAACTTAATTCAGAGGTTTGGCTCAGGCAGTTAGAGAATAGAATCAATTAGAGAATGGAATCATATAAAATAGAAAATCAATATTTGATTTTCTTAGTTTGGACATTTATCTCTTTAAAATAAAATGCTTACATTTAGAAAATCAATTAAGAAAAATTGCATTTTAGGCTCAAGCCTTCCAGAAACAGAATACTGATTTTCTTCCAAAAATAAAAGTTTTTAAAGTACAGTTTTATTATCATGTGTATGTCTTTATGGAATACAAAGTGATGTTTCTTTTATTCTTTAAAAAACTGAATATCTTTTGAAAGCAGGTAAATTCCTTTTATAAAGGAGAGAACATTTTTTGGCTATTTAAGAATTTCAGGTAGACAAAAACAAAATGATTATGATACATGATTCACTGTCTTCTTTGAAGGATAACATTTTCACCAGAATTTCCCTCAGCAGTGAATCTAAAATGGAATAAAGGAAAATGGTTAGCTATGTTATAATAGATGTACTGAAGTGGAAGACTATTGAAGGATAAATGTCTTCACTCTCTATGAAGGAGTTTCTCTTCCCCATTTTGTAGAAACTTTTGAGGCTAAATAATTAGTAAAAATCTATAAATCCCAAAATGCAGAATTCCAGTTTGTATTGTTCATCCTGCAATTTAGTTGTTTGTTGAAGATAATGATTATTTCCTCATAACAAAAACAGATTTGGGTGAATATGGTTATATTAACTATTATTTGACAACATAATCCAGGTGAAAAATATAAGAAACTTAATTCATCCGTATACACCTTAGCGTTAACCTTTTTTCTTCATCTTTATTTGAACACTAGAAAAGCTTTCTTTTTGCAGTTCTAAATTCTAATTTCAGAATACATATACAACACTCCTCCAGATTTTGAACATTTTCACTATTTGTACTTCATGCCTGGAATGTTTTCCCTTCTCACCTCCACCTCCTTACTTTCTTCAAGTTTCAGGCTCTACAAGAAGCCTTTCCCAGCCTTCCTTAATCTTAGTGCCTTCCTTTTGATATTCTCCCTTCCTTCCCCAAATTCATCCTGTTTTTAGCTTGTTTGTACATAAGTTCTATTCATATTGCCTTGTTTTAGACTGTGAACTCATGGAGGGTGTGGACTTTTTTTTGTTCTTCTTTGTGTCCCCAGTATTTAGTACAGTGTCTGGTGCAGAGTAGGCATTTACTCAGTGCTGGTTGATTTGAGTTAATTGGAAAAAAGAAAGCATGCTTTCTATGCTTGGAGAATTGCTACCAAAAGCTGAATGTTCTCTAATGTCCTTATAATTCTGTGATTATCAGTTTAACAATCCCTTTGGAATCCAGGTGCTTAAGTGACTTCTTTCAACTCATTAGTGTAATTTTCTTTAAACAGGTTAAGGATTTGCTCCATTCCAGAGTAGAATCATAAATTTAACATCTGAGAGTCATGACAAGATAACATCTGGTCCAGCAGCAGTCTGTTAGTTAAAGGTGTATTATACTCTAGTTCATTTTCTCTGTCTTAAAAAAAAAAAAAAAAGAGGCAGTTGTGTCCCATAAAGGTTAAAAGTGATACCCCCAGGGTCATATATCAGGCAAGTGGTAGAAGGAATACTAAAACTATACCTCCTGGTATTTATATTATTATATTTAGTTGCCCCTTGAAAATATTGCCCAGAGTGAACTGAAAAAAAAAATATGCTACTCCTCAAATTGCCCTCAAATTTTTTTGAATTTTATTTTTTAAAAAATATTGCAAGCATCTATTTTCTTTTCTTGGTCCCTCCCCTGTCCTCAAATTGAAAAATGAAGAAAAACAAAGTCCTAGCATAAGTCAAGCAAAACAAATTCCTACATTGACCATGCCTAAAAATGTATTTCTCATTCTCTTCCTAGTCATCAGTTTCTGGCAGCTTCAAGACATAGTGGATAGAGTGCTGGCCCTGGAGTTAGGAACACCTGAGTTCACATCCAGCCTCAGGCACTTACTAGCTTTCTGACCTTTGACAAGTCACTTAACTTCTGTTTGTCTCAGTTTCCTCAACTGTAAAGTGGTGATTAAATGTATTAGCAAGCACGCTGGCACTGCCAGGATGGCCTGCTAACATAGGTTCTTTGATCTGCTTTTCTGAAGGAAAGAACTTCAAAGGGGTCAACAATCTTATTTTAATTAAACATATATAAATCATTCACTAGATCAGGGGAAGAGTCAGCACTCTGGTCACGGAGACAATACAAGCAGAGAAACATAGAGAAATTGGCACAGAGATCTGATAGGGTGCCAACTGTCTAAACAAAGTAATAGATACATAATCAGACAAGGGAGAATCAGCATCTGGGTTCTCAAAGCCAGGGGGCTCCTTAACAATGACTATCTAGAGTCAGGTCTGACCAAATCACAAAGAAACATTCTTCCCATGAATGGGCCCCAAAGTTAAATTCCAACCTCCCAGGATATGTAGTTTTCAACTTATAGGCTCAGAGCCAGAAGGCATTGCAATCTGTGACTCAGCACAACTGTGAATTACCAGAGTTCAAAGGAGATTGGTCCTCCAGATGTTTACAGTTTAGCATGAACCTGGAAAACTGAACTCCAGAAAGAAAAACAACTACCTTGCTTGTGCTTATAGCACCTTAAGAGGATCAAATGAAATAAGATCTTTTAAGCACAACAGTGCCTGGTACATAGTAGACACTTAAGTGTTTGTTCCCTTCCCCCCCTTTCTTTCTCTTTTAGAAAGTAGGTAGCTACTGGGAAGCTAGGTGGCACAGTGGATTGAGTACTGGGCCTGGAGTCAGAAAGACTCATCTTCCTGAATTCAAATCTGGTCTTAGACACTAGCTGTGGGACCTGAAGCAGGTTATGTGACTCATTTTGCCTCTGTTCCTCATCTGTAAGATGAGCTGGAGAAGGAAATGTCAAACTACTTCACTGTCTTTGCCAAGAAAACCCTAAATGGGGTCACCAAGAGTCATGACTGAACAACATTCTCCATAGTGGGTCTTCTGGAATTTTGTTTGGTCATTGCATTGATCAGAGTTCTTAAGTCTTTTAGAGTTGTTTGTCTTTACAGGGTTGTTAATGTATAAATTGTTCTTCTGGTTCCATTCATTCACTTCACACCAGTTCATTCAGGTCTTCCAAAATTTCTCTAAAACTTTTTCCTTCATTGTTTCTGATGATATAGTAGTATTCCATTATATTTCTGTACCATGATTTGTTCCACCATTCTTCAATTGATGGATATCACCTTTAGTTTCCAGTTTGTTGGTACTATAAACAGAGCTGCTCTAAGTATTTTTGTATATATGGGTCCTTATCCTTTCTTTGATCTCTTTGTGTTGTAGGCTTAGTAGTGATATTGCTGTGTCAAACTATATTCACAATTTAGTAATTTTGGAGGCATCGTTCCAAATTGCTTTTGATAATGGCTGGACTAATTCATAGCTCCACCAACAGTGCATTTCCTGCAGCCCTTTCAGCATTTGTCATTTTCTTTTTTTGTCAACTAAGCAATATTTTTGTGGCCATATACTCAATACTTTTTACTTGAACTGTTGTCACAATTTCCTAACTGACCTCTCAGTTTTGAATCTGTCTTCCTCATCCCACTTTTTCCTAACTGTCAGAGTAATCCTGGTAATGTTTGTTACTTTCTTGACTGAAAACCTTCACTGGTTCGTCTCCCAGATTCCTAAAAACATAATCAGTTCCTCCAGTCTGGCTTCCACACCTACTTTTTCTACCTTTATTTCATACTTTGCCTTTTGTAGACTGTATTCATATTATACTGACATGTTAGTAATTTTTCAGTCTTATCCTTTCTTTTTCCCCACTCTGCATTTGTGTAGGTTTTCCTTTACTCCTGTACCTCCCCTCTGCTCCAGCCCCTTTTTGTCTGTTGAAATATCTCTCCTTTTCATATATGAAATGTCATGTCTGTCAAGCCTTACCTGATTCTTTCAGATGAAAGTGATTCCTCTCCTCAATTACCTTATCACCTGCTTTGTTTAATGTATATATATATATATATATATATATATATGTATATATATATATATGTGTGTGTGTGTGTGTGTGTTTGATTCTCCTATTAGTTTAGTAGCTTCTTTGGGGCAGGGATTATGTTGCTTCACATGTCCTGCAGTCTTAATTTGATGGCTCATCATGGTGTTGTGGTGACACTTGAAAGCACACTCTGAAGGTTTTATACCAAGCCTAAATGGTTTTGACCATGATTGGGGATGGACTGATTTGTCCTTTTTTCAAGAAACAGCCTTAATAGTTTGTAGTGGTTCATTACTAGAAGGTTAGTTGTTATATTTTTCTAAAACTCATAAAGATTCTACTCTGGGTGAAGGTAGAAAGACACAATACGTAGAGGGAGTATTTACATTTATGAAATTGCCAATTCTTGAAATATCTCCAGTGTGTGACGTGTGTTGTATATTTTGTGTGTGCATAATAAATGTTGAATTAAATTAGATGATTCTAAGGCTTTTAAAGACTGGGCATCTGTGGGAGGATGGTGGTGCCATAAGCAGAAATAGGGAAATAGAAGGAGTGATAAATTTTCAGAAGAGAATGAGTTCAGTTTTAGATGTGCTAAGTTTGATTTGCTGATAGGACATTCATGTGACAGTGACCAGCAGATAGTCTGAAATATTGTTCAGTTTTAGAGCTTAGGGCTAGATCTATAGATTTAGGAGTCATCATCCTAAAGGTGTTTATTGAAGCCACTATATTGGATATGACCACTAAAGGGCATATATAGAGATAAAGAGAAAGAAAAGTAGAGAACCAAGAATAGAGCCTAAGTGGAAGAATTACATATGCTAGCTGCTTGACCATAATTAAATTTAAATTTTCTTTGGCTTCCCTTGAGAGGCAGCATGGCCTAGTGCCCTCCCTCTGACACACAACTGGCTGTGTAACCTTGAATTACTTAGACTGTGAGCACTCGAGGCAACTTTCTAAGATTATAAGTTACAGAAAAAGGTGGCCATCTACATTGGGAGACAGTTTCCTTATACAAGTTCTATTGTTTGTATTCATAAAATCGCCTTGGGCTCCTTTCTAACTCTATTCTTTGTTTTCCATTACCATTAAATAACTTTCTAACTCTTGTTCCCCAATCCTGTTACATTCTAATATTAAAGGGGAAGTCATTATTATATCGCTAGTATCTTCTAAAAGTAGTATGCTTTATTAAAATCTTATATATAAAAATCTACCTTTATAAAAAGAAAATTGCCATAGCCTTCCTTAAATGCAAAGTGCCTTTCACTTTTTTAAATATAGGATTTGTTTTATTAAAATTAATTTTACATTGTTTTCATGAATATATAAAATTATGAATCCTCTAGTCAATTGAAATATGTTTTTGTTGTTTTGAGTTCAACATACTGTGACTAAATGGAAATTTAGTTTATTTCTACAGGTAAGCTTAATATAATCATCTCAGAACTATTTTTTACTATAAGTTTTAGTTATAGATAACAGTGGTTCTATATTGTGGCATGAAGGTTGTAATCCATTTTTATTTATACAGGTTTCCAGGAAATTATTTGATTACCAAATTAGAGTGAAAGGAGAGAAACTGAATTGTAGGGCTTTTAATTTATTTTTTATTTTCTCCTCAGGAAAAATATGAATGTGCTCTTAAGCGAGAAAGCATTAAAATTGTGACACCAGACTGGGTCCTGGATTCAATAGCTGATAAAACTAAAAAGGAGGAAGGCTTTTATCATCCTCGTCTAATTATTTATGAAGAAGAAGAGGAGGAAGAAGAGGAGGAGGAGGAGGAGGAGGAAGTCGAAAATGAAGAACAGGATTCTCAAAATGAAGGCAGTACAGATGAAAAATTGTCAAGTCCTGCAAGTTCTCAAGAAGGATCAACATTAGGTGACCAACCATTTTCACCTAAATCAAACACTGAAAAATCTAAAGGGGAATTGATGTTTGATGATTCCTCAGACTCCTCACCTGAAAAACAAGAAAGAAATTTGAATTGGACCCCAGCTGAAGTCCCACAGATAGCTGCGGCAAAACGCAGACTGCCTCAGGGAAAGGAGTCGGGTTTAATTAATTTGTGTGCCAATGTCCCTCCAGTTCCAAGCAACATTTTGCCTCCAGATGTCCGAAGTAATTTAATGGCTTCAGGACAAGGTCTCCAAAGCTCTGAAAGACCAGAAATGATGACTACTTGGAGTCCAGCTGTACGGACATTGAGAAATATTACTAATAGTGCTGATATTCAGCAGATTAACCGACCATCAAATGTAGCACATGTAAGTCGCACTTTAAAAAATTCCAAAGTAATGGACTTTACAATGAAAGGTTTTATATTCATTAGTCATATTTCTAGTAATATTGCATATTGTCATATTATTTTTAGGGTTAATTAGTTCTCACAGTATTTATTTAGATCAGTGAAGTAAGATAAGTTGGTATTTTCTTTAAAGTTGTCTATTTTTATTGTTTTAGATAGTAGAAGCTGTGGTCTAAGGAATAATAGCAGTTAACAGTTTTCAAATGAATTGTCTAAAACAGTAACCTGAATAGAAAACTATGTATTTTGAACGTTGTATTTTATTAAAATGCCTGTACATTTCTAAACCTAAAAATGAGAAGTACAGATACTAAATCATTAACATTTATACTCAAACTGATATAAGAGTTTTAAAATCATTAAGTATGTGATTATGGCTCTATAATAATTTTGTGCCACTCTATATGATACATACATTAATTCTGGATGAATTTTTTTATAAAATACAAAGACCTTTGTATATGCAAAACAAGTAAAATGGTTGATGAATATCTAGAAGGGGAAACAGTAATTACAAAGGACATGGCTTCATCAAGAACAAGTCATGCGAGACTAAACTTTATTTCCCTTTTTACAGGATCGTTAAACTAGTAGATGAAGGCAGTGCTATGAATATACTTAATCTAGTTTTTAGCAAAGCATTTTTGCAAAAGATAGTGATCTATTAAACAGTAATACAATCAAATGGATTCAGAAGAGATTGGATGGCTGAATTCAGTAATTAATGACTCGGTATCAGTGTGTTGGCAGGTCCCTGGTAAGTACCCCAGGGATTTGTGTTTGGCCTTGTGCTGTTTAACACTTTTACCTATGACTAAAGGCCTAGAGGACATGTTCCTCACTAATGCAGATGACCCAGAACTGGTAGTGATTATTGAACCATAAACTGGATGGTGGTCAGGATCCAAAAGGATCTAGAAAGTCTAGAGCATTGGCTTGAATCCAACAAAATGAAATCACATGGAATAAACTGAAAATCTTGTGCTAAGGTGAAAAACATGAAACAGGTGAGGTATGGGTAGATGAGTTCTGAAAAAGATTTGGTAGTTTTGATGGACTACGAACTTGGTATGAATCACCCGTGTGAAGTGGCAGCCCCAAAAGTTAGTGTGATTTTGTGGATCCTAGTTTCCAAGAATAGGGAAGTAATCCTATGTCAGACCTCTTCTGGATTTTTGTATTCAGTTTAAGGACATTCTTATTCTGGAGGGTATTCTGAGGAAGGCAACTAGGATGGTAAAGATCCTTGAGTCTGTGACAGCGGGATTGGTTCAAGAAACTGGTCATGTTTAGTCTGGAGAAGAGAAGACTTTGGACGTGGCAGCTGTATAATTTGAAGGGCTGTCATTTGGAATAGAGACTAAACATGTCCTCTTTGGTCCCAAAGAACAGAATCTGGAGGAATGAATGGGTAGAAGTTGTAAAAAGTCAAGGTTTGGCTTCTCTTAAGGAAAAGTTTCTTAATAATTGAAGCTGTTCAAAAGTAGAATAGTTTACTTTTTGAAGTTCCCAGTCTTTGGGGCTCTTCAAACAGAAGCTCAATGATCACTTGTTAAGTATATTCTAGTGTTTCTATGAATGAGTTGAACTAGATGGCCACTGAGGTCTTTTCCAACTTTCAAATTCTCTGATTTTGAGTTAAAATTGGAGAGGAATATCTTAGACTTAATTTTGGAGATTTAAACTACAGTTTACTGTTATACTCATAAGAATTATTACTAACTGACTGAATTGGCAAACATTTATTATACATCATGTTAAGTTTGCTTTAATGGAATTCTGAATCATTAAATAATAAACAAAATAAAATTGCTGAATGGTCCATATTTAATAGCACTCACTCTATACCAGTCCTTTGGAGAGAAGAGTTTTTGGAGAGCCTGCACAGAGGAATTGGGAAGAAAACAGTAGCTTTGTACAAGTATTTTAGAAATGAACTGATTAATGCCAAGTGCTACTCTTACTGTACATCCATCTTTCTGTGAGTTGCCACCCCCAGGTACTTAGGGGAATGTATTCTAAGGAAAGCCCTTCTGGTTTTAAACATGACAACATAGTGAACAATAAAGGAAAGTATGAATGAAGCATTGGAAGTAGGAAACTGGTTAGAGGACTTAGACTGTATTGTTAACTGTGAGAGTGGAAGCAAAGGGGACAGAGGTTTAGTCCATTGGGCTTGGCAACTATCATGACATGGGCATTCAGGGAAAGTGTAGTCACAAATGACTAAGACTTTGAGAAGGTTTGACTGGAAGGAAAATTGTAGTGCTATTTATAAATAGGGGAGGCAAAATGATAAAACTGAAGATGATGTAATTATAATGATCAAACTTGTCCCCCCCCCCAAAAGAGTTGAAAAAAAAAATCACCTGCCTCCTTTCATTGTAGAAGGGGCTGTATAATATTTCATACACTGCTTCAGATAGTATTGATTGGTTTTTGCAGAGCTGTTTTTTAATTTTCTCTATTTAAATTGTTAAAAGGAAAGGCTATCTGAATAGTAGAGGGTAGAAATATATATAGAAATCAATGTTATGTAAAAACAAAAATGTTAGTAATTTCGAAAAAGAAATAGGGAAATTATGAGAGAGATGGATTTTTTTTTATGGAGAGGATTTTGTATTTACTGATTTGGGGGTAACAAGGAGAGGTCCAGTAGACAATTGACATGTCTCTGATACTTAGGAAAGATATCAGGGCTAGAATCATAGATTTAGGAATCATCTTCAAATGAATGGGATGATAATCGGGAAGAATGTAGAGATGATGGCTGAGGATAAAACCCTAAAAACCCATATGTGAAAAGAGCAGAACAGACAGTAGTGAAGAATGCAAAGGAGAGGTTAAGAAGAGACATGGGGGAATGTAGTTCAAAGAACCAAAAGAGTGTATTGAGCGTCAAGAAGAAGGAGGTTGCCAAAGTGGCAAAGTCAGTGAATGTTCAGGAATGTAAGTATTGAGAAAGGGCTTTGGATTTGGTTATTACACAGTTATGGACAATTTCATTAGTTATGGGTTGAAAGCTAGACTGCAGGAAGTTGATATCTTGGTGCATAGTAAGGCTGCAGAACTAGCAAAAGTAATCTAAACTTAATGAGTCATTTAACAATAAGAGAAGAGATGATAAAGTATCTTTAGAGGCATTGGCATGTTAAAGGAAAGGTTTTTTAGTGTAAGCAAGACCTAAGCACATTTGTAGGCAGAAGAGGAGCCAGTGGCAAGGTAGGTATTTTTAATTTTTTAAAAGTCGTTAATTTTCTTTCCATTCTCAAGCATTTATTTTTTCCCCTTCTTACCTCTCGTGCATCTGGGGGGAAAGTGCTTTTAATACCACAAGGTAGGTATTAAAGATTCAAAAGAAAGGGTATACTGGTGTGATAAAATTAAAAAAGAAGTCAGGAAGATTTGGGATCTACTCCACAGGGTTTCTATGAAGATCAGATGAGGAAATACATGTGAGGCACTTTGTAAAGAAAAAAAAAAGCTGTGTAAATATCAGTTATACCCATTAATGTAACTGTATCTTACAATTCACCATAACTTAGAACTAAATGATAGGAATGGAATGGTTTATGTTGGGATTAAGGTGATGAGTAAGGGCAAAAGTATGGATGAGGATACAGAGAAATTTGGAGGTATGAAGGAAGAGAATTGAGGGAACAAATGTTAGATGTCTCTAAAGTAGAAAGTGAAGTTGTGGAGAGTAGTAAAGTAGGGAATATAGGGGATGGAGATTAGTTTTGGAATTGAGGAGAATGAAAAAGGTTTGAAATAGCTGCTATAAGGAGTGTAGCAGGGATTCAGAAGACTTGAGAAAAGAAATTGTCAAGAAGAAATGAGATGGTCTTGCTGGATTCTTCCATGGTCATGCCATGTTAGGAGTTTTATTTTTAGTTGAGGGCATCAGATTTTAGGTACCATGTTTCCCCGATAATAAGACAGTCTTATTAAATTTTTTGGAAAGAAAAACACCAGAGGGCTTATTTTCAGGGGAGGGCTTATGTTGTCCTGCCTCAGCTCTCCTCCCCGGCACTGCTCTCAATGGGGCCAGCAAGCAAATCACTGGGGAAGAACAGGATGACACGCTCACTGCTGCAGCTCTGATTGGATGCAGCTCGGAGCGCGGCGTGCGTTTCACCCGGGGGGGGGGAGGGGCGGTGCATACAGAGGGTACCGTAATGTAGCGTGTAGCGCAGGGGATCACCTTCACTACAGTAGCAATCTCAATAGGGCTTATTTTCGGGGGAGGGCTTATTTCAGAGGAATCTTACACAGTAAGGGGAGGGCTTATTTTCGGGATAGGTCTTATTATCGGGGAAACGGTAGTACATTGATAAATTAAGAGACCAGAATGGTGAAAGACCTTGAGATCTTGCCAAATAAAGATCATTTGAAGCAACTAGAAATATTTAGACTGGAAAAGATAAGGTGAAGCTTAATTCACATATTTGGGTAACTGTCAGGTAGAAGAGACATTTGACTTGTTGAAAACTCAAAATAATCATTGGAAGTTGTAGACAGGCAAACTTGGCTTCTAATGTAAGGGGAAAAAAATTTCTTAACAATTACTGTTATACAAAAGTGGGTCAGGCTACTTTGGAAGATAATGGATTCTTCCATATTAAAGATGGATAGTCTGTAGTACTGGTGGAGATGAAAGCCTTAATGGAGAATGCATAATGTTAAGATCACCAGACAGTGAAATGAGGTCTGGATTCAGGAAAGATAAAGCAAAAATTCCCCAGTTAAAGCTTGATGATTGAATTTAGGAAAATAGAAATAAGTAGAATAAGATGAGTTTCAACAGTCTGGCTTCAGTAGGATGAAGAGAGTGGCACTGGAGGGGCAGGAAAATGGGTGGAGAGTAAAGTTTCACCATTGAGTATTTTTTCTAGCTGACAATAAGGTCCACAGTATTGATGGATGACTAATTAAAGTTGATGGTTTTATAGCTCCTTAAGATTTGCCAAATGTTTTAAATACATTCTATTATTTGATCGTCAAGGCATCTCTTCAATATAGATATAGTAGCTGGTAGTACATTCATTTTACAGATGATTGAGGATCAGAGAAGTTATGACTTGCCAGTAAACATAGTACAGTGAAAGGAATACTGACTCTGGATTCAGAACCTTGGTTTTTAGTACCTCTGTGTTTTTGATCAAGTCACTCATCCTCCCCTGGCCTTAGTTTTCTCATTGGTAAAATGAGAGTTGGCATAGACAAGGGTAGAATTTGAAACCTTGTCTCAAGTTCAACTTAGTACACTTGATTCAGCCTTTCTACCTATATGAACCAAATACAATAGAGATTAAGATCATTGTAGTTGAAGATGTTTAGAAACTGTGAAGTCAGACTGGTAGACTTCCTTTGTAGTTACAATGCAACCCTGAACTCTTGAGAACCTTAAAGATCACTAAGGTCATATCCTGGTTGTTATCAGGAATTGTTTTATACAGCTAAAGGTTCTCCTCAGCAAAGTAAGACTAAAGGTCATCACTGAATTGTGTCTTTATTGAACTGAAATTTTATTTTTTAAAGCTTGTATGACCTTCAGGACGCTGGCAGACAGAATGTAGTGCTATCTCTAGACTAGGACTGCACAACCTGTGGTCCAGGGACCACTTGCAGCCTACCAAAGGACTTCTCTGTGTTTTTTGTGGGCTACCTAAAATCTTTTGGCAGGCCGCAGGCAGCAAATGTTGATCTCATCTCATGAGAGGTCATGAGATACCTCTCTCTCTCAAATGTTGGTTATGTTGTATTTTATATATGGATATGAGTTTTGGCATGACTGTAAATATGGCACCTGATATGTCAGATAGTGATATCAGTGTTATTTCTAAGTCTTTTCAGTATTAAAAGGCAAGGTAGGATTAGCAGTAATGAGACATAGCCAATATACTAGCATTAAAATTCTGCTTTTACTGTAATACATCTCTTTTAGCTAAACATTCAGAGAAATGAGTTACAGAATAAGTAAATGATTTCTAACTAAATAACCATAGACAAAAAGGCACAATAAAGATGCACTTCACTAGATGGGTCTTAGCTTTTTAATGTTGGGAAACATCAGTAGGCAAACTAGTGTCAGACCTTGCAAGGAACAACTACAAATTGGAGGTCAGTCTTTAACTAATATGTTATTATTTGGTATTTCAACCCAACTTGTACTCCATTGATTCATTATGGCATGGGGTCATCCTGGGTTCTTGAAGACTGCCAACATAGCACAAGCTCTGAAATGTTCTTACTAACCTAGGCTTCAGGTATGAACCCCACAATGGATTATATGTTCTTCAGAGGACCAGCCTAGCTAAAGTCAAAGAAGATATCTTCTGAGAGGATTATCAAAAGGTTAGATGTTGGGGGATGAAATTTTGATCATAACAATTTCCAGAGACTGTTGTGATCTGATTTAGTGGAGGGAATATTCTCCCTAGCAGCATAACATGACCATGAAGTGTTAGCACTGTGAAGAATGCAAGAAAACTCTTAAGATATGATGCTGCCTTTAAATAGCTTAATATATAGTCAAGTATTTTATATAGACAAAATTAAAATAGAGTGTCTCGAAAGCTTTAGTTTAAAACCACACTAAGATTTTTTGGATATTCTGTATACCAACACGAAGTACTAATAATTGAAAAAAAGGGATAAATGTGATACATAAATATAATAATATTACATAATTTTAATAGTTGAAAGAAGGGAGAGATCAGTGCCCTGGATGTAATCTGAAAAGCCTGCTTGAGGAAAATTGAGGTTAAAATGAAGGGCATGTACATCACCATGGCATATGTATGGTATGAGACAGGACACCAACCTAACCAGAGTAGAATGTATGTGGTGAGTGGCTGGATAAAGTTTAATTAGTTAAGTGGGCCAGGTTCCAGAGCATCTTTCAAGTTATGCACAGGAATTTGAATTTTATGCAGTAACTAAGAGGGAGCTATTATATGTTACTTAAGGGGGAAAGGACATGAAGAAAAATGTTTTGGAAAAATTAACCTGGTAGCAGTAATGAAGGTTGAAATGGAATAATGAAAGACTAGAGGCAGAGAGTTCAGGTAGGAGACTATTGATGATGTAAAGAAGGCCTAGATCAAGGTGATGATAGTGGAAGTGGAGAGAAAAGATGACTCAGATTTTAGGAGGAAAAAAAATGACATTTTATGACAGATCAGATTTAGTGTTTGAAAAACTCAGCATCATCGTTTATTCTTGCCTTCCTTCCTGCTTGAGAGGAAGAGCTGTCTTTTATCCCTTGCTAAATTTAATCCCCGTACCTGTGTCCTCAATCCTATCTTGTCTCATCTCCTAGAGGACTATGATCCTGCAAACAGTCATTGCTATCCTCTCATGTTTCTCTGATATTTCTGTTTCCACTGTTTCTTTTTGTTGTGTCTACAAACATGCTTATATTCTGTGATCCTAAGGAAGTTTTTTTTTCATTTTTCAAATGCTTTATTAACTTCTGATTTACATCATTCATTTCTATTAACTTCTGATTTACATCATTCATTTCGGAAGTTTTCCTTTTGCCTTTCTATTCCAAAAGAGTATAGTCTCACTCCTTGTCACCATCACACTTCTCAGTAAAGTTATCTATACCTCATGCTTTTATTTCCTTACTATCCACTTTCTCTTTAATCTCTTGCAATCTAGTTTCTTTCTCTACTGAAATGGTTCTTTTCACATTTACTCATCTAATTGCCAAAACAAATTTTTAAAAATTCAGTCTTTCTTATCCCTGACTTTTGAGCAGTATTTAGTACTGGATTTGGATGTTTATTTTATATATCCATGCTTTGGATAGTGTCTCTTCCCTGGTTTTTATATCTCTAAATGTTTCTGGTTCCTCAGTCTTTTACCAACTCCTTAAGGTATAGATAAGGTATAGAAGTTTTCCTCCTGGTCTTCACTTTTAAAGTACTTTGCTAACT
Source organism: Petaurus breviceps papuanus (assembly GCF_028583685.1). Taxonomy (NCBI): domain Eukaryota; kingdom Metazoa; phylum Chordata; class Mammalia; order Diprotodontia; family Petauridae; genus Petaurus; species Petaurus breviceps. The sequence continues at coordinate 6,995,127 of NW_027185612.1, read as the reverse complement.
TTAAAGTATTACTGTTCATTCGTTTCAGTCATGTCTGAATCTTCATGACCCCATTTGGAGTTTTCATGGTAATACTGGAGGGGTTTGCCATTTCCTTCTCCAGCTGATTTTATAGTTGAGGAAACTGAGGCAAGCAATGTTACATGACTTGCCCAGGGCCACGTACCTAGTAAGTACCTGAGACCAGATTGATGTTCAGGTCTTCCTGACTCTAGACCTGGCACTCTGTTTACTGTGCCACCTAGGTAGCTGCCAGCTCTTTAGAATTGGGGAAGAAATTCCTTATTTTACAGATCAGAATACTAAGACCCAGGGAAATTAAGTGACTTGCCCAGAGTCACACAGCTAGTAGTATCATAAGCAGTATTTGAATCCAGGTCTTTTTCTCCCAAGTAGTCCAGCATTCTGTCCACTACACCAAACTGCCTTTCACTATTTGGTCCATTTCATTCTTTCTACTCTCTTTTTTGATAAACATTCACTTCCATAGCTTTACCTATTACCTTTTAATCAGATGACTCCCAAAGCTATTTTTTTAGACCTGATTTCAAGGTTTGAATTTCTGAGCTCCAGAGCTGTATTTTGAATTTTTTTTTTTGTAAAAAAAATTAGCAACTCAAACTATATCCAAAATTGAAGTTCATTACCTTTTTTAAAAATTCTGGCTCTTAAATTTTGTTTTATCAAACCTTACCTAAACAGAAACCATTTATAACATTCTGATTGTTGTTGATTCAGGACTCTATACAAAATCCTCCAAGAATGAATACTTTTTCTTTTTTTTTTTTTTTTTTTTGGAGGACAGTTGGGGTAAGTAACTTGCCCAAGGTCACACAGCTAGTTTTTGTGTGTGTGTGTTAAGTGTCTCAGGCTGGATCCGAACTCAGGTCCTCCTGACTCCGGGGCTGGTGCTCTACTCACTGCGTCACCTAGCCACCCCAACTTTTTCCTTTGTGACAGCCATTTCCACTATAGATCAGCTTTCATTTTTGGAAAAGCTTCCTTCATATTAAGTAAAAATCTGCATCTCTGAAACCTCAGTCCATTACTCCTAGTTCTTTCCTTTGGTGCCTTTCCAGACAAGTCTAATCTCTTTCATATGGGGCTACTTTCTAAATACCTGGGACAGCTGTTATAACCTCTCTAAGTCATCTCGTGTCTGGACTTAAAATTCCCAGTTCTTCTTTCAGTTAGTTCTTATATTATGTCATCTCTAGTCTTCTTAGCTTCCTGGTCTCCTTTCCCTGAATATATTCCAGTTTGTCATTTAAAAAAAATTAATGACACTTAGATCTGAACACAGTCCTGTAGATGTGGTGTGTCCTGGATGATACAAGGTAACACAGCAAATCTTTTTATTAACTGTCTCTAATGTGTACACAGCACCACGAATCGAGAATAAATAATCCAAGGCTTCATGGACATTTGAATTAGGTTTCAAAGAACAGGTAGAAATTTAAAAAGCAAGGAAAAGGAGGGGAGGGTATTTCAGGAATACCCTGAATAAAAACTTAAGAGGGTATGATGATTCAGTGGCAAAAACTTGTTTAGTTTGTTTGGAGCATAGTTTGTGGAAGGGAAATAATACACAGTTGTTAAGATAGGCTGATGTTGCTGGGCTGTAGAAGACCTTTAATTCTTGAATGCCAGAGGAATCTGAACTGGAAACAATTGGTTAAAAAACATTTATTAAGCCTTCTGGGCATTATCTTAGGTTTTTGGGGATATGAAAACAGAAGCTTACATTCTTTTGGGGGAGACCACATGTGAATAAATAAGTGTATAAAATATATACAACATAATATATACAAATGAACATTTGTACAGATAAATATATAAAAGTATATAAGATACATGCAAAACAAATACAAGGTGAGGTGTTTTTTGCTGGGAGGGTACAATTAGAGGGGGAATTTTAAAAGCTTCATGTAAAACAGCTTGAGCAGATTTTTGAAGGAAACAATTCTGAGAGGAATGGTGATAATGAATTCAAGGTGTATGGAGGGTAGCTTTTGCAGAGGTATAGATATAGGAGATGGAGACATGGATGACATATCAAGAATGTGGAAAAAAAAGTATAAGGTATAGCAAACCTGGAAAGGTAGGTTGAGGCTAAATTGTAAAGCACTTTGAAACAAGAAGGGCTTATGTTGCATTGTTAAGTCAGTAGGGAGCAATTGGAGTCTGAACATGGAAATGGCGTGGTTGGATTTTTACTTAAAAAAAATTGCTTTGGTAGCTATGTAAGTGGGGCAGACTTGAGTCAAGGGACTTAGGGATGTAGGCTGTTTCTACTGCTGAGAAATAATGAAGGCCTGAATTAAGGTAGTAGCCATGTGAGTAGAGAGAAGGGGTTAGATAAAAGAAATGACCTGAAGGTGGAAATTAGAAGATTTGGTAACTCATTAGTTGTGTATAGTGAGAGGAAGTGATGAGTCATGGACAGTGTCAAGATGGTGAACCTGAGTGATTGGAAGACTGGTAGTTCCTTCAACAGAAATAGGGAAGAAGGGAAAGGGTTTTGGAGAAAAGATAACTTTCTGCTTTGGATATGATAAGTTTGAACTGTCTTTGGGACAAGTTCAAAATGGGAAAAAGAGGGCCCAGGATAGAACCTATGGTTACACCCAAAGGTAGGAGACATGAAAAATGAATCAGTAAAGGAGAGCAAGAAGGGGAGTGGTCAGAGAAGTGGATGAGAATCAGGGAGAACAGCACCATTTTTAAAACCCAGAGGCTGTTACTATGTTGTAGGTACTGTTAAAAGTAACAGTAAATAAATGTATTTAAATTAGTTTTTACTAGATTGTAGATTACCTTAAACTTGCTATTTTCACCAGTTTCATTTGAGTTTATGAGATCAGAAGATAGATTACCAAGGGTTTAAAGGTGAATGAAAATCAGGATGTTTGAACTAGCTGAGGTACCTGTGAAACCACTGTGCAGGAGACGTGAAATTGGCATCATTCAGACAGATGGTAATGTGGGATTATACAAATCTGGTCATTTCCTTTATGTAAAAAATCCTTCTATGATAACCAAGTAAATGTCTTTCAAGTAAAATTGAAATTCCTTAGCCTGCACTGATATTTCCTTTTAGTAATAACTTTTCATTCCCTTGGATGTCACATAGTTCTTGACTTTTTATTTTCTTGTAGGTACTATGTCTGAGTTATATTAAAATAATTTTTTACTGATTGTGAACCCTTAAAGGGACTACCCTAAACTTTCTATTTTCCCCAGCACCTTCTTCACAGAGTAGATACCTAATACATAGTAGTTGGCATTGGATTGAAGGAAAGGTAAAAAAATCCATTGGTAGAGAATGGAATCAAAAGTAATTATAAATTTACATGCTTGTGGGAGTTGAGAACAACCATGATCTTATGGTCTTAAATAGAATTGGTGGACAGGAGAGCATGTTGTAGAAAAAAGAATGTGTTATACTCAGGACTTGAGCTTTCAAAGTCCTACACAACCTAGCTCCAGTCTCACTGGGCATATGCCTTGTCCCAAACTCTTCATTCTTGCCAAACTGGTCTTCTTGCTGTTCCTCACAAACTATGCTATTTACAGTCTCCCTGCTCCCTGTCATCCCTGGAATGTACCTCTCCTTTTCTTCTCTAAAAGTCTTCTTTCTTGAAGTTATAAAACTCGGGCACCATCTTTTTGGTATGAAGCTTTTTCTGATTCCCAAACTTCCTTGTATTTAACAACTTTGTATTTATATACTTATATAATAGGCACTACCTGATTGATATTTATACTGTATGTTTCATATGTACTTACTGTCTTACCTTATTAGAATGTAACATTCTGAGTAGGGATCATTTCATTCTTGTATCCCTAGTAGTTACCATAGTGCCTGGTCCATACTAGGCAGTAAATACATGACAATCTCCATTTTACAGATGAGGAAACTGAGGCTTTGAGAGGATAAACGTTTTGGCCAGGGTCTTAAAAATGGTTAATGCTTTGAGGTCAGATCAGAAATCAGGTCTTCCTGACTCCAGGTCCAGCAGTAGTCTATCCAGTTTGCCATCAAGCTGCTTTTATGTATGATCTTGCCAGAAGTATTCTGAAAGCCATTGTTAAAAGTTGCAAAGTTCTGAGTAAGAAATGGAAGACCCTAGAAGTCAAGCATATTTGGAATTCAAAGGAAGATTTGGGATATAAAGAGTTGATTTAGAAGGTGGTATTTGAGAATCAATTTGTATTTCTGAACAAAAGATTAAAATATGAGAATTATAGACTCTGGGCCAGGGGTAGAGTTCACCTAGTGATGATGGTCAGCAATAATGGCTATAGTCTTTCAGATTAGTCAAAAGGACTTTGGACTGGAAAGGGAGGTGAAAGGAAGAAATTGCTTATTCATGGACCATGAATTTGGACATCTTTATTTTAATATAATTGGTTTTCTTTATAATCTCAGATATTTTGTGCATTTAAAACACTGTGAGAAGAGGTCCCAATATTTTACTAGATTGACAAAGGGATCCATGGAAAAAAAGGTTAAGAAATTCTGCTGTGGAGAATAACTACAGCATAGAAAAACCAGCAGTAGAGATGCTCAATAATTAATAGGAGATAAAGTTAAAGAAGAGAGGCCAGTAGGCTCCATGGCTTCATATGTCTGTACACAAAATATAGATAACTAATGAGGTAAGCTGGATAGACAAGGAAACTTGGATTTTTTAAAAAGTATATACAGAAATTAGGTATATATTAGGTATGACATTTAAAGTTGTTGGACAGGATGAATATTAACTGTAAAAGAACAGTGGTTCTATAAGATTATTGTTAGCGTTCCTAAAGTTCAGCATGGGCTAAGGGTTGGTGAGGAATGCTAGGGACAGGTTTTTAAAAGCTAGGTCAGGGATAGGAGAACCAGAAAAGAGATAGGATCCCTGCTTGGGCACAGAGGAGCAGAACTACTGGGTCCTTCTTTTTTCTGTCAGGGAGAAAGATTATTGAACTAGAGACAACAGAACAACATGACTACTAGGGAACTAAAACTCAAGGTTTCATAAAAATCATAGCAAAAATGAGAGTGCCTGTTTGCTTTGATGAACTCGGGTCAGTAGGCCTAGAGGAATGGAAACTCCATGGTGCTAAAAGAATGGGTGAATGTGATTTCTGAAAGATCATGGAGGAGATTGGGAGAAGTTCCACTAGACCAAATTGGGGCAAGTGTCCCAGATTTTTAAAAATAGGTAGAGTGGAGTCTGTAAATTGTAGACCAGTGGCCTTGATTTTAATACCATTTAGAATTCTACTAGGAATCAGAAAGGATGGGTAAAGAACATCCGGAAGAATCAACAAAGGGTCAGCGTGACTTCACCAATAATAGGTTATATCAGATTTACCTCCTTAGCAAATAGGGGAATTTTGTAGATATTTACATTGATTTCAGTAAAGCATTTTATGAAGTTTTTCATGCATTTCTTGTAGTAAAGATGGAGAGATGTGTGTTGAGGGTAGTTTAGTGGCACAGTGGTGAGAGTACTGGACTAGAACATAACTTCTCTGTGATCCTTTATATTTGTATGACCCTGTACCTCAGTTTCCTCATCTATAAAATGGGAGGAATAATAGTACCTACCTCACAGGGTTGTTGTGAGGGTCAAGTGAGATAATATGTGTAAAATGCTTTGCAAACCTTAAAGTATTATATAAATACTAGTTATTAGCCTGTTGTGCAGTTGTTGGATTTAGTACAGGTTAAGTTGTTAATGACCAGATATCTATTGGCCTGGAGTAATACCCCTAGCAACAAAGACTATGAATTTGTTTAATCTCTTTGGACTTTAATTTTCTCTTCTATAAAATACTTTAGTTCTTTCTAAATCTGTGACTTTATATTAGTAATTTGGATAAGGATGTAGGTGGCATGTTGATCAGTTTTTTGGATGTATGTTGGAGGTACGTCATAGCTAGCACATTTAATTGACTGAATCCCAAAAGTCCTGGAAGGCTAGAAAATTGGGTTGAATCTTTTAAGATGAAAATTAATGAGGATCCATATAGAGATTTACACTGGGGTTCAAAATTTCAACTTCATCAGTACAAGTTGGGAAGCATGGCTAGAGAGTTTATCTGCAAAAGATGGAGGTTTTAGTGTACTACAAGTACAGTATGAAGCAACAATGAAAATGGCTGCCCTCAAAAGGTAATGTGATCTTAAGTTGCATTGAAAGCCACAGTATCTGGAAAAAAGGAGGGTGATAATCCAGCTGCATTCTATCCAGGTCAAATCATATCTGATGTATTGTTCATATTTAATAATGTTTGAAATTTCAGATGAATGTACCTTAAAAATTAAAATGTATGTTAAAAATCTTACCTGTCATATTGTGCAATTAAAAAGCAAATATGTTGTAATGATCAAAAATGTAACTGAATGGTAGCAAAATCTCTTTTTCAGTAGAATGTAAGCTTGAGGGCAGGGGCTGGTTTTCCTTTTTTTGCTTTGTGCATAGGAGGCAGATAATAATGGTTTGGACCAGAACTGCTATAACAACAACTGACCATTGAGGGCTTGGTTTCCATTATACGCCAGTTGT